>NW_023045902.1:0-107810 GCF_011762505.2 Arvicanthis niloticus
GGGGTTGTATTGCTGAGGCTTTGGGGAAAGGCTCTAAGAACAGTTGTCTTTACAAAGTGCTACAATCAAGCCAGAAGAGCTCTAAGAACCTTTATTGTAGCCGTTCTTTTTGTTATAAAGATTAAATTTCAGGAAACAATAAAGGTTCTGTGCTGTCATTTCGTTATTCTCTCTCATTCTGAACCAGAAAGTTCTTTATAACTTGTTATTTTAAAGACTATATTAAACACCATCTAATGATGCATAAACAGAAAAAAATATACTCAAGATTGATGGCCACATGAGTACCCGAGGACATTGATTATCATTTTGGGCTTCCTTTTATGAGGTTCAAGAGAAGGAAGAACTTGGTTATAAAGGGCATGCAGTGAGGTATTTTCCTGTTTTGATTGATAGATTTGGTCACATAATCAGTTTTTACTGGGCGTGTTTCTTCCCATAATGCACCTGGCTTTGATGATTATAGGCATGCCTACTTATGAATAGGCATTAGGTGGAAAATAGAGGTCAACTTGAAAGCACAGCTTCGCCTAACTATACCCATTGTTTTAGACCGAACTCTTGGACCAGTCCCAACAGAGCAGATCAAACCAGAATGTGTTATGTTTCAAATAAGCAAGGTGAATTTTGAAACAGGCTAATGAAAAACAAAAACAACAAACCACAAACAAAAACTGGGGAATTGACAGGGACCCGTCTCAGGAACTCAGTTTACCTGGTGTGAAAATATAGAATTTCTGGTGGTTTCAAGTTTGTACACAAAGTAATATAAGAGCTGACCTGTGTAAGGGTCCATGATTCTCCGAAGAATGATACCCAGTATGCAAAAGCAGAGAGCATTTTATTCTGCAGAAGTCCAGCATGCTGGGGTCTACCATGTACCAAGATGGAGGCGCCCAAGTGAGTTCATAGGGAAATTCCGGGCAGGAGGTAGGTGACCTTTTGGCTCCATCTCTAGGGATATTCCAGAACTATTACTGGAGTAGTAGGGGGGACCTAGAAACTGTTGCTGGGGAAGTCTAGAAACTATTGCTGAGAGGTCTGAAAGCTGCTGCTGACCCATTGTTCTTGCCTCAGGCCAGGTGGCAGGGCAGCTTCTGATGGCAGTGCAGTTTCTAACTGGCTGCCTGATTCCTGGTGTGTGTTTGCTTGTTTGTTTATTTGTTTTTTCAGTCACTGACTTGCCTGGATTTGCCTGGACTTGCCCTGTTCTTGGAAACAGAGATTTAGGCCTAGTCTCCCAAACTGCCAATTTGAAGCCTGTCATGGAGTCAGCCTGTCTCACCTGCATAGTTTTCCTTTGTTCACCACAGCTCATTTCTACCTGGAAGCCCATTCGTTCTGCCCTCGTCTAGCTTGTCACTTTGCCTGCTGGTGGGATAAAATTTCCTAACAAAAGCAATTTAAGGAAGGAAGGGCTTATCTGGACCCGCAGTTTGAGGTTACTGTCCACTGTGGTAGGGAAGTCAATCCAGCAGGATCTAGAAACAGCTGGTCACATTGCATCTTCAGCAGCAAGAGAAGAGAAAGGAATGTTTGCACTCTGCTGTCTTCCTTCTCTTTATGCGGCTAGGACCCAAGCTTGTCTCCTAGGTGATTCCAGATCCTGTTAAGTTGCCAATTCATATTTACGATCACTGCTTCTCATGGCTCCCTCTGCTTTCTGAACGAGTGGTTGCCAGATTCATAAATGGCTATCCAAATCTAGTTAGAGTTTCACATCAAACTTGTTGAAGAAATTGTCTCTTAAGGCTACCAAGAAATCCCTGGGGGCTCTAGTCAGTAGCTCTTATTTGAGTCAGAGCCCATCATGGTTCACAGGGCTAAAAAGTAGTTTCACTCGGAGCAGGGGTGTTATAGAAGTTGTGCACTGCTCTAGGAGTGCACCTACCAGCAGGTGCACAGCCTTCAGACTTGCTTACTGTAGAGACTGTGCTTGCCTGTACCCCTGAGCAGTCCCTCCTCTTTCAATGTCTTTTGTCCCCCTCACCAGCCTGCACTGATTCCTTTTTCTACTGAGTCATCCCTTGTTTAGTATCCAGTCACTCTGCTTTCTCCACTTGCCAAGAGTACCAGTTGTTATTGGCCACGTCTGGGTCTCGATTATTTTTTCCATTATGAAGAGTGACACTGTCTCTTTCTCTAGATTTTCCTACCTCACTTGCAATACCCCTCAGTGATTCTTTGCCTAGTAGTCCCATATTCTCATATTTTAAACATTGGCATGTACCCAGTGATGGCTTCTAAGTCCTTTTTCCTGTACACACTCATGACTTGGCTATTGGCAAACACTTGTGGCTGCAAATGTCTCTTATGTGCTGATCAACTTCATACTCCACAAGTTATAGAAGGTGCTTCATGATTTACTATGTCTGAAACTGAGCCATGTCTTCACACTGATTGCATGTGTCTATGAAAAATGTGATTGCTTATATCACCAACAGTTAGTTGGATTGGGCATTTTAGTTGCTATTGTGTACATTAATATCATATACCAAAACAAAACAGCAGAATAGAGAGAAATTGCCAAATATCTTGGAAATAGAGAGGTGACATTTCAAGTCAAGAAAGTTAGATGTGACTAATAATGTGCTGTATTGATCGTTGACATTCTCTCTAAGAAAGAGGTTGACACCTGTGCTGGCATGTCCTGCTGTTTACAGGCCTTCAGATGCAGAGGGGCTATGACTAAATCTGACTTAGCCTGCAAAGTCCCAGCCTGCCTTGGAGAAGTGAAAAGTGTATTGTACATGTGTGATGCAGAGGAAGGATGGATTCCAGTTCTTGCATTTTAGCCTCATTTGATGGCTTCCCTGTGCCTTGTGCAGAGCCCTGTGAGTAGAAGAACAGACCTCCTTTTGCCTCTAAGCTTGGCTGATGACTTGGCTGGGTTGTCAGAATGTTACCAAAAGGTACAGGGTGGAATTGAATTGTTCTTTAGATTTTGTTCTTGACTGAGTGGCTCCCACTAATAATCTGCTCCAGTCATTCCTGGGTTTCTCAGAAGAAGAGATATGAGACAGACAAAGGGTCGATAATGAGCCTATTTCATGTAACTCTCTCATCCAGTACAGCCCACAGCCACTGAGAGAACCTTGCCACAATCCAGTCTAGCTAGTCAAGCCCCTTGTAAACTGCCCACCTTCTTAGAGCTAAGTGACTGCAAAAAAGTTCTGCTGAAATTCTCTAATGGGAGCCATGAGTACAATGGAGGAGACATTCTATTTGGGGCTACAAAGGTAGACTTGGGATCTTCAGACAGAATTCACTAAAAAAAACCAAATGTAAACTCTTAAGTGGGAGAGAATCTTCAGTGGCCTGTGGAAAAGAGTATAGATATAATTTTCTTTTTAATAATGATGGTGGTGGTGACGGAGATGATGATAGCAAAAGGCCTACTCATACCAGTTAACATACTTAATGCGTTGTCTCAATATAACCAAATACAAATCTTGTAGCAAGCCTTTAAGGATCTCTTACTAGGTTCATTTTACAGATAAGGAAATTAAAAATAAAAGAGGTAGTAATTTACCCACTGTGATGGTTTGAATGAAATGTCCCTAATAGCCTCAGGCATTTGAATACTTGGTCCCCAATTGTTGGCACTGTTTGGGGAGGCTTAGGAGATGTGTCCTTGTTGGATCAAGGGTGTAGCTTTAATTTTTTCAAACCCTACTTTTAATAATGGTTCTTAAATGCTTTAACCTCCCTTCTAGCCTACTACCCACAAGAAGTATTGGGAAAGAAAGGATATGAGGGAAGTGGACCTGTTTAGAATTGTTTTTTGGAGCAAATTCCATCTGCTTTGTCAGGAAATCAGCAGTTCAGTTCACAGGTCTGCAGTGGCAGCTCAGTCCACTCACAAACACTTCACAGATATACCAGCAACCCAGTTTGGTAGAATCGGGATAGCAGCACCAGCAGCACACCTTAGCAGGAACAGCCAGGCCTCAGCCAAATCAGCACAAGTCAGCAGGAGCATCAGGAACACCAGGAGAAGTTAGACGTTATCAGCTGGGCCTCTCAATGAAGTGAAGATCAGCAAAGAGTTGAGACCAAGAAGTATTTAGCTAAGCAAGCTCCTGTCACTGTTCCTCGAGCCCTTTTTATACTCCCTCCAAACATTATGTGTCCTCCACAGGTCTTGCCTCAGCACCTGTCTTGCCTCAGCACACGAGTCTTAACAAAACTTCATGTGAGTCTGCAGAATCGGCAAGAAACTGCAGTACACCACCAGAAGTTTTTCCGGTGAGGTTCTCTTTATGGAGTCCTGACAAATGTAGCTCAACTATGCCGTGTAAGGCAGATCAACACATGCATGCTGACATCGAAGAATCCTTCATCATGTGTCCTTTCATGTGCTTGTTTTAATGAAACATCCTTTTACCCGTGTCTGCTTCAGTGAAATGTTCCTTCACTTGTCTTCTTTAGCAAAACATCCTTTCACTTGTGTCCACTTCAGGAAAATACCCCTTCATGTGTTTGCCCCAGAAAAACACCATCTAATACCATGACTTTCCAAAGAACCTTAAGATTTCACTTCATAAGTATGTCACTAGAGATGGGCTTTGAGGTTTTAAAGCTTCCCACCATCCCAAGTTTATTTTCCCTGCTTCCTGTGTGTGGTTCAAGATGTGAGCCCTCAGTTCTCAGCTTCCAGCTCTAGCCATCTTGTTTGCTACCTGTTGGCATGCTGTCCCTGTTGTCACAGGCCTACCCCTTCTAGAACTATAAGACCCAAATAAACCCTTCCTTTTGCAATTTGCTTTGGTCATGATGTTTATAAAAAAAAAAATAAAAAGTAACCAAGACTCTTAATATAACATCAAAGTTTCACCTAATATAGGTCCCTGTCTCTGTTTCCCTACCTTTCCAACCTTCCCTTCCCTCATCTCTCCTTTCTGCCACCCTTTCTTTTTCTTTTTCCCTGGACCTTTTTATAAAGAATCAGTATATGCAAGTATGAGGACTGGCCAGGCAAGCTAGAAGTCCCCAGACAGCTGTCAGCAAGGCAGGCTGGAATTTCATAAAGATTCATAATGTTCATAGGAAAATTGATAGTGTTTTCCATTGGCAGTAAGATTTCCTGTATTTGTACGATGGCACAAAACTGTGCATAGAAAGTGCCTCCCCCATGGAGGGAAAAGGGGGAAGAACCTTCAGCCTGATCACAACTACAAGGAGAGAAAGGCTAAGCCAGTGACCTAGCTCAGCAAGAAAAATGGTGCCCGTGAGAGGACACTAGCCTAGAGGATAAATGTGCTGCCAACGAATTACATGAGAACCCTGGCACTCAGGAAGATCTGTGCCCTTTGTTGTTTTATTTAAATGTAATGTATATGAGCTCTTGTTTAGAATTTGTGTACCCTTCCCTTGAGGCAAGGATACTGTCTAGGTCAAACATGTCTACTGTCTTGCCTCATGTTAGGTGCTGTATCAGGAATGGTGTTAGTTTTTATTCCAGTACTTTCATATGAAGTCATCCCAGCCACTTAATCTTCCACTGCAGTGCACAACGAAACCCTCTCAGCTTAATGGGTTCAGCAGTCTCTCCTGGGATGATGGCCAGAATTGGATTGATATGCTGGCTTATGAAACACACAAGGAACCTTTCAGGACAAATGAGTCACAAGAAAAAGAAAGAGAAAGCATTTCTGTTAACAGAACTGAGGGGTTTTTTGTTTTGTTTTGCTTTGTTTTTGCTTAAAAATGTCAACTTTGCTGCACAATACAGCCAGAGTGATTCATAAGCAGAAGCACTGGCTGTGTTTAATAGGGTCATTTGATTATAATGCCTCAGATGGAAATGCTTCTATTTTTGCTTCAATAAAGACGTCTGTAATGGTAAACATGAGCATAGTCAGGCCTATAATGTGATCAGTCCAGAAAGAGGTTGAGAAAATGCTCAATAGTGAGGCCTGAGCTATAATCTTTGACAAAATGTGAAATGTACCAAAGATACCCACATCCTTGGAGTAAATACACAAGGCAGAGCTATCCTTAGATATTCCATCTCTGGCTTTAAGGAAGAATTTGGAGAACTCAAAGACACGTCTTATCAAATGCCCTTGCTAAGTTCTTCAATCTATTGCCTTCTTAAAATTCTTTCTGGAGTGGCAGTATGACTCTGAACAAAATAACTTATAACTCAGCCTTTTTTGCTCTTGAATCAATTGGATGAAGGAAAGAATGTCTAAACTGACTTTGGTTTAATGGCTTTGTGAGTTTGTAAAGCATGGAGCAATGCTTACAACTTCAGGAATATTTAGTTATCAGTAACTAAATTTTCTTAAGATAAATTTAAAGTCACTTTGTCCTACAAAGGATTTAAGATGATGCATTATGGTTTTCCCAAAACTATAAATAATAGAAATGGAAGAAGTAACCCATGGCAAAGGCACAGAAGGCATTTTTCAACAAAATCATAGATTTCTCTAACCTGAAAAATGAGCTGCCTGTCAAAGTACAAGAAGCATATAGAACCCAAAATAGACTAAACCAGAAAAGAATTCCCCACACCAGATAACAATCAAAAGTCTAAATGCACAGAACCAAGAAGGAACATTAAAAGCTGCAAGGGGAAGAAACAAAATAACATAGAAAGGCAGATACATGAAAATAACACCTTAATTCTTTAAAGGAGACTTTAAAAGCCAGAAGGGCCTGGACAAATGTTCTGCAAACTCTGCAAGACCACATATGCCAGCCCAATAGCACTATACCTGGCAAAACGTTTAATCACAATAGATGGAGAAAGAAAGACATTCTATGATGAACCAAATTTAAGCAACATCTGTCTACAAATCCTGACAAGTCTAGCCACTCCCAAGAAAACAGAAGTAATAAATAGTATCAGACCAATAAATCAAGACAAGTGGGGGAAAAAACCCAACCACCACAACAAAATAACAGGAATCAATAAACCTGTTCATTGATCATTCTCAATATTAATGGTCTCTCAATTCCACAATAAGAAGACAAGACTAATGGGATGGATTTGAAATGAACACCCATCCTTCTGCTGCTTCTAAGAAAAACACCTTAACATCAAGACTAGACATCACCTCAAGGTAAAAGGATGGGTAAAGATAGTCCAAGCTGACTTAAGAAGCAAGCTGGTGTTACCATTTTAATATCTGACAAACTAGACTTCAAACCAAAACTAATCAGAAAAGATAGCGAAGAACACTACATATTCACTCAAGGGAAAATCTACAAAGAGGGTGACTGCAATTCATAACTTCTGGTCACCAAACAAAAGGGAAACCAAGGTCATAAAAGAAATATTACTGTAGTTTGAATTACGTGCCAACACCCATGTGATAGTGCATGACTTCAATCTACTCCTGCTCATACACAAGTCATCCAAACAAAAGCTAAACAGAAAAACTGGACTAGAGCTGACATTATAAAACAAATATAAAACAAACCTATAGATACTTACAGAACATTTCACCCAGCACAAAGAATACACATTCTTCTCAGCAGCTCATCTAGCTTCTCCAAAATTGACCACATACATAAAGTAAGCCTCAAGAAATGCAAGGAAATTGAAATAACACACTTCATCCCATCTGATCCCCGTGGATTAAAGCTGGACATCAACAACGACAACAGAAAACTTACAAACTGATGACAACTCAACAGCTCACCACTGAATGAAAAATGGATCAAGACAAAAAAAAATAAGAAAGAAATGAACAACTTTCTAGAACTGAATGAAAATGAATGCACAACACACCCAAACTTATGGGACACAATGAAGGTGGTTATAAGACGAAAGTTCATAGCCCTATGTGCCCTCCACTCACACACACACACACACACACACACACACACACACACACACACACGGCGACATCTCATACTAGTAACTTAACAGCATACCTGAGAATTCTACAACAAAAAGAAGACATCACACCCAAAAGGAGTAGATGGAAAACAACTAATCAAACTCAGAGCTGAAGCAATAAAATAGAAGCAAGCAAACAAGCAAAAGCCAATACAAGGATTCAATGAAAGCAGAGTTGGTTCTTTGAAAATAAGTAAGATTGACAAACTCTTAGCCAAATTAAAAGTTGATGGGAGAAAAGATTCAAATGAACAAAATTAAAGATGAAAGGGGGACATAACAAGAGACACCGAAGAAATCCAGAGAATCATAAGGACATACTTTAAAAACCTGTACTCCCAACAAATTGGAAAAATCTAACAGAAATGGGTAATTTTTCTCAATCTACAGCATCATACATATCAAAGTTAAATCAAGATCAGATAAGCGATTTAAGCAGACCTATAACCCCTAGTGAAATAAGAGCAGTAATTAAGATTCCCAACAAAGAAGCCCAGTGCCAGATGACTTAGTGCAGAATTAGAATTCTAGTAGACCAGACACCCTGGGCGTGTAAGAGCAGACCCGATTCTCCCCAGCAATAGACAGTCAATACAAAATTAACTCAATGGCATTTTTGGAGTTTTGCGTTGTCTCATAATGCTTTTTCTAGTCATCTTTAAAAAACCTTTACACATGCTTTCTTATATATTGTGATTTCTGATTTTGTTTTTATAGATTTTCAGTGTGTGTAGATATGTGTACATCAGCATCTGCATTTTTCTTATGCTTTTTCTTTGACTTTGTTATTCTGCTTGTTGGCGCTATTTGGATTTTTTATATTATTATTGTTGTTGTTGTTGTTGCTGTCACTTTTTTTTCCTAGTGGGAGAGAGAAAAAGTGGTTTAGATTTGGGTTATGTGGTGAGGCTCTGAGATAATTTGGGGAAACAAAACCATAATCAGAATATATTACTTGAGAAAATGTGTTTTCAAATAAAAATCCACACCCACTTACACAAAATCAAAAGTCCAAACCTTTCTTTATAAACTTAGCCCGCCTCAAGTGTTTTCGCTGTAGTAGCCAATATGTGTTAATCACATGCTAACTGCAAAACTTTTAATCAGCAAGACTGAAAATGAGAAGCTGTTTCTCTTCTGTCACCTATCAAACGCATTGTGGTTGTGAAGAGCTGGAGTAAGCGAAGGGAGAGGAAGAGAAGGTGGGAAGGGACGCCACATCTCAGTCAAAAGTTAGTATGATAATTCCCACTGAAGTGTGACAGCGAGCGCGTCTCAAGAGCTGACACCAAGATGATGTGGGCTGAGTGAGGGACGGTTCACTGCTGTTATTAGAATAATTGAATTTTCAGAAACAAGAATTTATAACCAGCTGCCTGTAACCTCTTGTCTATCTCCTCTGTCGTGACTCTCAGCAGGCCTCCTACCCTCTGCTTCATCTATGCTCTGTGTAGAAGGCTGGGTAACAGCAGTGCCTGTTCTTTAAGCAGCATCAACTCCCAGTGCCACAGGGCTTTGGGTGCCTGAGTAGGTTACCTACAAACAAAATGTCGCTGTTCAGAAATGAGTCTTCCAAGCCCAAGAGCATGGACCCCAGTGGCGCGTAAACCTAGCAAACCTCTCTGAAAGCCATGGGGTGAGGTCTGAGTCTCCGTGGCAGGTATGGGCCAGGATATTACAATGGCCCTGGAAAGACACCAAAGCAGAAACCAGACAGATATTTAAAGGACTCATGCATCAGAGAAAACCAGGTCAAGGGCCTCCGGAGAGAAACAGGAAGGGAAGATTTGAAGCAAAGGGTTGGGGGTGGCTTCTGTGGTGTGTAACAGGCTCTGACAAGTTGACAGGGTAGAGACAAGGAGGAAGAAGGAGCTTTTTAAGTCGCAAAGTTCAGAGAGAGATTTACTCCTTGCTACTTGTTCAAAGGCTGTTCTTCCAACTTGAGGAATCACAGAATCTTTCTACCGGGCTTCAAATAGCGACGCCCTCCCCCACCTCAAGGGTTAAGGGAGCTTATTATGTTCACAGAATACCACGGTGGCAGCAAAGACAATTTCTAAATGCTCCCAACCACCGGTAGATTTTTCCTCTGATCTCATCTTATTTTGGCAAACACTGGTTGGCTCTCCATAAACACATAGCTGGGAACATATGGGAAGCCAGCCAGGCTTGCTAAGGTTTGTCTTTTCAATGTAAAATGGTAACAATGGTAGTTCTTGCGTTGTTGAAGGGAAACGGTGCAATGGGGTTTCTACAGCGTCTGGACAGGGCCTTGGCCTATGGTTTCTAGCATCAGGCTCAGTGTCGGTGGTAACACCCACGTCCTTAGTGTTAGCATCTGTTAGCTGCCCAGCTGGTGGGTTAATAATGTTCCTAGATTTCCAGCTAACACTGGGGAATAAGAAATACATTTATTGGCCCCTTAATGCTTGGATATGGAAGGCTTACAGGTGCATCCTCTATCTCTTTCTAACCTGCATAATGACACTATGAATGAAAAAGTATGCCCCCCCCAAGCCCCTTCGCATGAGTAAACAGGTTGGGGGAAGGAAAGGGCTGGCCCAATGACACACAACTAGTAAATAGGGACACAGAAGTTTATTGCAATGCTGTAAAATTCCAAAGTCTCTATCTGGAGTAAGAGAAACGGGGGTGGGGGGGTGGGGGGGTGGGTGAGTCCTGCCTTTTGTGCTTCCTTGCTAGGGAGTCTGGGGAACATCCCCACAGGGCTCACAGTGGGAGTGGCCAATAGAGCTCTTCTTCTTCTCCTGTGGTCAATGATAGAGCTGTAGGTCTCCACAGCACAGTCTCCAGTCCTTTCTCACATCCATTTGGATGTTCAATTTGAACAGTCATATCTTTTTTTTTTTTAAAAGATTAACTAAAAACTAGAAGCTCCTGAATAATCCCATAGTTCTCCAAAGTGACCTGTGACCAATATAATGTCGTAGGAGGCTAAGCAGGTGTAATTTCCAACTCCACCCATCTCTGTAGTTAGTTGTTCCATCTGTATTTGTTCTATAAGTTAGAATCCTACTCATGGGAGAGCTGAGCAGATGGCACAGTCACTAAAAGTGCACTCGTGAGAACCTGAATTTGGAAACCTAGAACCTATGGAAAGCCAGTATGACGGTACACATTTGTAATCCCAGAACTCCTGAGGCAAGATGCGAGGGAGAAGCAGGAAAATCTCCTGGAAGCTCCTGGGTCAGAGACTTGGGTGCATGCAGCAATGAATAGGAAACCATGTCTCACACAGGGTAGAGAGGGGTGACTGAAACCTGAGCTTGTCCTCTGACCTTCACGTATAGGCTCTTTCTAACCTGCATGTTTGTGACTACATACATACACATCACATCACACTACATATACCACACAATGCATATATAACACAGAGAGGGGGGTATTTTAAATAAAGAACCCTAAATAGGAGATATCTTGTAGAAGGCAAGAAACAATCTTTACTGTCAAAACATAAAAGTTATATTTTGACATATAGTTTTGATGTATCTTACAGGCTTCCCCTGCGGCAATCCAATGTCACTCTAGGATGCTCATTCATTACCCAAATACGGCTGGTCATGCATCCCATTATTATACAGGCAACTGGTCCTGGAACGTGGCTGAGGCAAAAAGAATTTGGTTCTATTCTAGAGACAGAAAAGCACCTCAGTGAGATTGTTAAGTTGGTAAAAATCTTGCTCATAAGATTGATAAAATAAGCAAAACATTGCTAATAACTGAAAACATGATTTTACCATTTGAGCAACCCATTAATTAGATTTCCCAAAGAACCAAGGTTACCCTATCAATCTTACATGAATTATTGGTTGTTTGTATGAGTTTTGAGGTTCAGCACGATACTCGTTTCTGTGTGTTGATAATGGTGTTGTATACAGAATCCATTTCTTCTTCTAAACATACACCATTTCTTCCACCAAGAGACACTCTATAGAGCAGGGGCCATGGCCTCGGCACCCAGACTCCTGGGACTCTTAGTAATTGAAATGTAGTTTCTCTTGGGCATGGAAATGCCTTGTCTTTGGTGGAAACTGAACAGTACTTAGCCCTGTCACAGTAGAAAGAATGGCTTTAAGCTTCTCCTGAGCTGGGCCTTATGGTGCATCTGGACAGTGAAGACAGGAGTTTAAAAATTTAATGCTGTCCCCAAATACAGAGCAAGTTCAAAGCCAGGCTGAGTTGTAAGTGACTGTCTCACAAACAAACCCAACAAACAAACAAACAAACAAACAAACAAGAAAAAGAAAACTCCAGCATCTTCTGGAAGCTCTGAGTAGCAGCCAGCCTAAGGCACACGAGCAGTGACCGTACTCCAGCTCATACTCCAGCTCTGGCTTTACCATGTTTTCCCGTCACAGATGGACAGTTTCTACAGCCTTTCCACTCCCATGCTCTCTCTCCCTGTTTCCAGTGGAAGGGAGTGTAGAACAGGAAAGGAGTTTTTGTGTTAGTAATAGGACACCTTCCTGTCCTGTGTTGTTTGTGTGTGGACCATCTATAACAACAAGTTCACACCATTTCCAGTAAAGAGCTTGAAAACCAACACTGCACAGCTGGATAAATAGTCACTCGAGCAATCGCACAGGGCTACCTGACAGAAGAGATTGTGTGTGCAATAGACAGGCCAGTCCCTGAGCTGGGCTGTGAGATGAACTGGCTATGATTGCCTCCTGTCTCATCCCTTGTCTGTGACTCATGACCTGGATGTCCCCAATGTGGCATCTCAATGCCCTCCGTGCACACCGTCCCACGGAGAACGGTCAGTTTATCATTATGGTTCCCAGCTTTATCATTACAGTTCCTCCTCTGAGGTGACTTAGGGTGGGTGTCCTCCATCACTCTCCTCCCTGTGTTTGGGAACCTCTTCTGAGCTGTCAGATGACAATCCCTATTCCTCCCACTCATCCGCACACTGTCATCTCTTCCTTTAAAAACTTCCTGGATTTTATCCTTAGCGTCATAAACAACACACACCCCACCAATACATGTGTCTCACAACACCTCCGTGGGATGCACACTCAGTCAATCACTCCCATTTTACAGATCAGAAAATGAAGGTACAGTAAAGTTAAAAAAAAAAATTCCCTAAGGCTTTACAACCATCGGGTGGCCAAGAACGGTTGTGAATTATAAGCCTTTTGGCTACATGTCTATGCTCTGATTTTAAATAAGGCACAGATGAAATTTCTCATGGTTCTTCTTGGCTCCTTCTTATACTTCTATTATCTGCATAAGCCTTTCTCTTCTGCTACTTGAGAAGAGGGATTAATGGAATGTGTGCAGCATTTGAAAGTGGATAAGGCTTAAGGGAATGATTATAGGGTTCTGAGTCCTGTTTTCTTCAGTTGTAAAAAAAAGGGGGGAGTTACAATATGTAATTTTTAAGTGTAATGGAAGATTAGAAGCAATGACAGCTGGGAAGTTCTTGCTCTCTTGTGCATCACAGGTATTCAGTAGTATTGGCTTCTTTCTCCTTCATGTTCCCATCTTTGTAACTTTTTTGCAGAGTTCAGGTTGAATTAGCAACATCAGGAAGAAAATTGAGAGCATTAATCTTGCATTCATTCATTCATTCATTCATTCACTCATTCACGCATGCCTCGTTATATTGTAAGCATCTATTCTATTCAAGACATCCTAAAATCTGCCAAGGACCTGAGAGTGACTGTAACAGTCTTCGTCCTCCCAGATGAAGCTTTGATTTATGGACTTCTTAGGAAGCCCTCTCTACTGTGACTTCAAGCTTTAGTCTCCCAGTTGATGGAATTCATGGAAATTAGCTGCTAAACGCAAGAGATAACTATGAAGGATGTTAGACCTCCTCACCTGTTGCTGTTTGTATGATTGATGGCAGCAAACAAGAATAACTAACAAGCGTACAGGTAGAAGCAGCAGACAGAGGGCAAGGTGTTATGAAACTGGGTGCTTTAAGACATCCAGCAGAGATGACTGGAGTAAATAGATTGGGGGAGCAAACAAAGATAACATCAAATAAGGTGCTTACAAGCATTCAGAAGAAATCACCTGGGCAAGCCCTGTTAGGACAGTACATTAGAGTCCCTGGTGGATCAATGTCCCTTTGGGTAAGGCTTGCAAGTATAAGAACAAATAACAGGAGATAGTTACTTCATCAAACTGGGTGCTTATGATTGTCTAGCAGAACTTGCCGGGGGTGGGGGGGCTGTCCAGTCATCTGGAGTTCCTGGTATGGATGAGCTGCTCTCTGTGGCTTAACTTCCAGCTTCCTGCTACTACTGCAGGGCTTTTTATATTATGGGATAGCAGTAGTAACCTAGGCTACTACCTACCTGTCAGTTGCTTTCAAGGACACAATGTTTTTACTCGGGGACTGTTTACAGTCTCTTCCCTCCCTGCCACAGAATTAGGAGGGCTACCCTGCTCTAAGAAAAGCTGTTTTGGAGAACATTTCAGAGGATGCTTGAAATAAAATGCTAGAGTCTGGGATAGCTGGGCCCTTCTTGTTCTTCAAGTCCATTATCAACAAGTTTAAACAGCATGGAGCAGTTTACCAATATAATGTGCAGTACAGTGACCCATAGAGATTCTTTTAGGCTGGGTGGTGGTGCGCGCCTTTAATCCCAGCACTAGAGAGGCAGAGGCAGGTGGGTCTCCATGAGTTTAAGGCAAGCCCGGTCTACAGAACAAGTTTTGGGACAACTAGATTGGACTGATGGTCCTTATTAGACCAGATTGAGATACATTGCTATGACCAAAGTCAGTGCATCACCATGAACTCCGCTTTCTATGACATCTTCTCTCCACACTATAGGCAGTATTGTAGGCTCTGCCATTAAATATACCAAAATAAATCATACTGTATCTTCCCTAACTATTATTGAGACAAAATAGAAAAATAGGAAAACCTAATGTTGTGGCCTGAGCTGCCCCACGTTTGGGGGCCAAAATGTCTCAGACTGCTCTGTCAATGTTGGGACCCGCACTGCCAAAAGCCTTGGGGACTAACTTGTTATCCCGAACTGCCCCAAGCAGCTCTGGTCCTCAGGTCGGGGTTCAGCAAGAGAGAGAGAGTGGGGATGGATGAGAAGAATAGAGACCAGACAGAGTGTGATTCAATCTCATTTATTCTTCAGTCTCTCTTCTCCTCTCCAAGTCCCAAGTCTTGAGTTCCTAGTCCCTAGTTCCTAGTCCCTAGTGCCTCCAAGTTCCAAGTTACTTCTTCCAAGTGCTAAGTGCCTAATGTCTAATAATAATTTCTTCTGAGTTCTCTAGTCCAAGTGTTTTCTTCCTTAATGACTAATTCCTACTCCAAGTTGTACTCTCTAACCTAATTCCTAGTTCCAAGTTGTACTTCCGAGTGCCTAATAATCTGTTGCAAGTGTCTACTCCTACTCCTAGTGTCTGAATCTCTGTTACTCCAATTTATTCTGAACTGTTCTGTCTGCCTCTCGCCTTTTATATGTCTCACTTCTAAGCCACACCTCTAAGTCACACCTTTAATCATGCCCTTAGGTCTTGTCTCTGAATCAGATCTCTAAGTCATGCCCTTAAGTCACACACCTTTAAGTCTCACACACCCAAGGAAAAATCCTGGGTATCTAAAGCAAGATGTTATCAGAGTGTGCTCAGCTGTTGTAGGCTATTGTAATCACATCGCTTATCGGTATATGGCTCAAGATGGCTGCAAGGATGATAGCTGCCTTCTGTCGGTTCCCCACAACCTAAGGAGACATGAGAAGGTCAGTAAGTCTCTTGACCTAGGAAACCAGAACTGGCAAGAACAGGGCTACTTTTTCTATATGTGCCACTCTGTGGATATTTAAGCAGTTTTTAGAGCCTTTCTAGATCCTTGCAGAACCAAGATCTGTGTAATGACAAAGGAAAATGCTTTCTTGTCCATATTGTTTACAGAATGGCTAAAGGACTGTCTTCTTCCTCCCTCCCTTCCTTACTTTCTTCCTTCTTGACTTTCCTCAAAACCAGAATGAATTTAGATGTCTCCTTAGGTGAAATTGTAAAGTTGGCAGAGACTGCAGAGGGAGGCAGACCCTTGTTTGTGGGGTGAACCTGTGGAGCAGCTCACTCTATGCTGTGTGAATGCTGGACTGTTGGCTCAGAGACTGTGAGGTGGAGCAGGAAGCTGTATGGGATGCAGCAGTGTTGCTAGCCTGGGCCTGCAGAGCAAAGCACATTCCTCAAGAGCTGCTCCTTTCATTGAGAACTCGAGACCACCCTTCTCTCAACTAGTTTTGCTGATTCCAAAGTCCATTCTTAAACTGTGCCACCACCCTGAACTCTATTTTCTATGGCACCCCGTCTCCACACTATCGGTAATATTGTAGGCTTTGTCATCAAATATGCCAAAATAAATCATACTATCCCTCCCCTTTCTATTATTGAGACAACATAGAAAGATGGGAAAATTTAAGGAGACATGAGAAGGTCAGTAAGTCTCTTGCCCTAGGTTCTGTTACATTTCCCATTGGGGAAGAATCAAGAATCAGGAATTTTGACACAAGTGGTAAGAAATCATTGTGAAGTTTGCCTTCACAGAGAAGAAAATCTATTTATTTCCTAAGAGACTCACGATTCTGGTGGTCTGAATAGGAATGGGCCCCATAGGCTCCTATAATTGAAGGCTTGGTCATCAATGAGTGACACTGCTTGAGAGGGATTAGAAGGCATGACCTAATTGAAGTCGATGTGGCCTTGTTGGAAGAGGTTTGTCACCGGGAGTGGGCTTTGGGTCTCAAAAGCCCAAGCCAGGCCCAGTCTCTCTCTTCCTGCTGCCTGTTGGTCCAGATGTAGAGCTCTCAGCAGCTTCTCCCACCACCATGTCTGGAGTGTCCTCATACTTAATGCCATGATGATAAGGAACTGAACTTCTGCAACTGTAAGCTAGACCCAATGAAATGCTTTCCTGTGTAAGAGTTGAAGTGGAAATTTCTGGGTATGTCATGTGATACAGACTCATATGATGTTTTGCTGGAGCAGACACATGTGATGTATTGCTGAGGCAAAACCCATGAGAGGACACATGATGTTTGGAGAGGGTTTAAGTAGGACTCAATGGACAGTGACGGGGAGCTTGCATAACTAGCTGTTCAACTCTTCGTCAGTCTCACATCTTCAATGATCTTTATTTTGTTGAGAGGCATGGCAGAGAACTGGCATTGTGGCTTGGTCCTGGTTAATCCTGATGACTCATTCAATTCAGCAGAGGCCTGGGCGTGTTGCTGATTCGTGTTTGGTGACACTTTTGAACTTGACTGCTGGTATCCTGACAAACAGAGATTGGAATCACCCCAAAGAACTACTTCTCAGCAGGTCCACATCCCCTTGTCCTATTAACCATCTTTTCTCCTCTGCCTTTGGATGGTGGGCTAGAAGGTGGTGAAGCATTTGAGAACCCTTATTAAAGTAGGTTTTGAAAACTCTAAGCCTACAGGAGTTGCTGTGGTCATGGTATCTCTTTATAGCAATAGAAAATTGACTAAGACAAAAGTTGGTACCAAGTGTGGGGTATTGGCTGTGTTATTTAAAGAAAAGCCTGAGGTTAGGTGGAATAAAAGGAGTGGTGACCTCAGGGCAAGACCTCACCCAGCAAAGCCCCTACCTTGTGAAAAGGAGTTAAAGAGAAGCTTAAGCAGTGAAGGAAACCATCAACAACAGAAAGCTGATGCTGATGTAATTGAAGAAGGAGGCCATATTTCAGCCCTACCAAGCAGCAGAACTTGGCAGAACTTTGGCCACAGATTTCTGGTTTTAGACTAAAGAATACTAAAAAGGGGGGTTGTGGAATCTACTTCTACAGCCAAGGAAAGCTACTGAGGACAGGTGTGTGTCAGGGATGTCATGCATGGAGGCCCAGAGAACCACTGCATGAAGTTGTGAAGGTGAAGCTTGAATTGCCTTGGAAACTCCAAGATGTAGGAGATGCCAGAGTCATGGATATCTGCTGAGGAAAGCTGCAGATCATGTTTGGAACCAGCCCAAGAAAAAGAAGTATATCGTAGTCAACAAAGCTGAACAGAGTTGAAGAACTGAAGAGCACTTTGACTTCAGACATGGAGATGCAGAGTTTGGAGTTTGCCCGGCTGGCTTTTGGTCCAGTATTCCTTCAATATGCTCCCCTTCCTCCCTTTTGGAATGGTAATGTATATTCTGGGCCATAGTATGTCAGAAGTATGTGATCTGCTTTTTAATATTGATTTTTACCAGGGGTTACTGTTAAGAGATTGCATGATTCTCAGAAGAGACTTTGAACTTTAGACGTTTGAACAGTTTTAAGACCGAAAAAGTATGGGGACTCTTGAAGTTGGATTGAATACGCTTTTGCAGTATGATTTGGCTACAAGTCCATGGGATCAGGGAGTGTAATGTAGTAGTTGGAATAAGAATGACCCACACAGGCTCATGTGTTTTGAATGTTTAGTCACTAGGGAGGAGTGTTGCTTGAGAGAGGTTAGGAGATGTGGCCTTGTTAGAATAAGTGCGTCACTGGGCAGTAGAGTTGGCTTTGAGGTTTCAAAAGCCCAAGCCAGTCCCAGAGTCTCTCTCTCTTCCTACAGATCTGAATGTACAGCTTGCAGCTACTTCTCCAACACCATGTCTGACTGCATGCCACTATCCTTCCTACCATGATGATAATGCTCTAAACTTAAACTTCTTAAACTGTAAGCAAGCTCCAATTAAATGCTTTTCTTTGTAAGAGTTGTCGTGACCACGGTGTCTCTTTATAGCAACAGAACACTGACTAAGACAATGTTTAAGGCCGACTATATGTGACCTTCTATTTTTATCTTATTTTGTGGAAGCCTGAAAAAAAATGTACTTCACAAACCACCTTGGAAATTTGTTTACAAAAGGAAATAATTTAAGTTGAAAAATAAATCAGTCCATATTTAAGTTTAATTTTTGATTTTTTTGCTTATCTTTGGACCTGGTTGTCAATCATATCCATTGAGAATAACTTCAAAAGTTACAAAAGCGTGTCCAGAGCTATGCATCCCTTTTTTAATACCCTCACTTAAATCTAAGCATATGCAGTCTATTTCCCAATAAACCCAATTTGCTCCTGTCTACACACTACTGTGATAAGATGCTCTTGACAAAAGCAACTTAAGGGAGAAAGGCTTTAGATCAAGTCACAGTTTGAGGGGATACAGTCTCTCACGGCGTGGAAGACATAGCTGTATGTAGGTATGGTAGAATGGCGGGAACAGTAAGCAGAAAGCAGATATGACATGGGACCAAGATATGAACCCTGAAGGCCTTCCTACAACCTTCCTGAAATGAGGTTCTACTTCTTGAAGATACTTCTTCAAATGAAACGCTACTTCTAAAAGATTCCACAACTGTCCCAAACAGCAACACCAGCTGGGGGACAAGTGTTCAAACATGCGAGCCTGTGGGGGACATTCTTATTCCAACCACAATGGCTTCATAGTGGCCTATCCTGGATTCCTGAAGCATAGGTCAAGTGAGAAATCCAGGCCACAGCAGAGAGTGTCAGCCATATCTCCCGCTGCTGCTGACATACTCACATGCATTTCCTGCATGAATCATTTCAGGAACCTCCTGTGACACTCCTTGCTTTCATGCTAGTCCTCAGACAGGCCACTCTCAGTCTGCATGGATCCTTCTTGAACTTAATTCAGATCATTATCTCACGTCTCTATCCAAAAGCCTACACTTGTAGTAAAATGACTTTAGGACCTGGCTCTGTGATCTGCCTTAACAAACCTTTGCTCACCCCATTTAGTCACAATATCCCATACCTTTCTAGCAGGCCCTGCCATGGAGGCTTTTCTCTGTCCCTACAGGAGGGATCTTGGAAGCTGTCCCCACAGAGAGCACTGTACGCATCCTCAGTTCTTAGTAATGTCACCTTCCAAGGTGGTCTGCCCTGTCCATGCTAGGAAACCCACATCCCACTCTGCCATTCCCGACATTATTTCCCATTTTTCTATGAAGACATCAGCTTCCAGTATTATATAAAATGAGCTTGTATAGTTCAGCTCTTGTCTTTTTTTTTTCCCACAAGAGTATTCGCTGCCAAAGCAGAGATTTGTTTTGTTTTGTTTCTCACTGTTGTGTTTCCAGCACTGACAACACCTGTTACGGAGCAAGTGTTCAGTGCCTAGGTGATAAATTAGTGTCATTTCTTGAGAAAAGACCAAGCTGCAATCCAGAATGAATAGTAAACGAGCATCTTTTGCTTTTTTCAGGGTGCAAAGGAATCTGTAATTACAGAGAGCCTGTCTGTGGGCTCAGACACACCTCCCCTCCCCACCACTTTCTCTGGGTGGGCGATCACTGGCAGCTAATCATCCAGTTAAAAGACAGCTGAATTATGGTATTGCTTGTAAAGTATAGCCATTTGCCTGAAATTGGTTAATGTGAGCACTCAAGGGTATGAATCGTAGAAAATTCCAGACTTCAATCTTATGAGGATTCATAAAAGAATGGCTCTTGGGGAGCAAGAAAAATGAACAGCAAACTTCTCTTGGAAAATCTGCCCCTTACACTTTTCTGTTTTTCACCATTTAATGTTCTGAGTTTTAAAGGAACCCCAAGGAAATAAACCATTTATGATAAGAGATTGATGGTACCTATACCCGAGTCATTGATGTTACTTAGGGAATCCTCCTAGGGCAGAGACTTAACAACTTCGGCATGTCTGTGATTTCTATAGTTGGCTTTTTGGAGCCATAGGGAGATGAGGCTGTCTGTCTCAGGTTTGCATGGGTCTAGGATTTGAGGGACTCTCATTTTGTGTGTTTAGTAGGCATTCTATGAAACCAAGTAAGGGGGGGCTGTTAGACTCTTAATCTCCGGGAGCAGATTTGGCTGATGGGACAGTTACAACTTTATTATTCTGACCTGAAGGGAGTATGTGAGCAGCCTGTTTCCACCCACAGAACCAAGCTGTCTGTTTTCAAAGAGCTTTTGAAGGCAGGTAACAATAGAGCCCCCTTCACACCCACTGAGATGACAGACTCTGTGGGTGGACTGCGCATTGTTGGTTGGTAGTGTGTGTTCAGAGAAAGTGACTGTTTTTGTAAAAGGAAAAAAGGAGGCAGAGAGATGCTGACAAAGAAACCAGGGGTTCTATATATACACTAAAACTTTTACTTCCCATAACTGACTTAGCAGGGCTTGGCAAGGAATTGAAGATAGAGCTCCACCCCTCCCCACCCCTAAGAGAAATGGTGAGAAAAGAAGGTGTAGTTGTCAGGTAAGATCTAGAAAATTCTTCAGACCTGTCGTTTATGTTTTTCACTGAAGTTTCGGCTTCATAAGTAATAATGCCTTTGAAATGGGAACTGAACTCTATTGCTAGTTGCCACATTTGATCTAAAAGGAATTCATGTAGGAGGATATGCTTCCATTCTGTAGATGAGAAAAGTGAGGTTTATAGATGCTAATATTTTGCCAAAAGTCCTATTTTAGAACTTGTCTTGAGTTCAAACCTAGGTGTGCCTTAACACCATGCTTTTAAGTATCATTCCATAAGACCTAAGGCTGTTGTAGCTCAGCCTTATTAGATCCAACAGCTCTTCCAATGTTCTTCTGTTATTCTGCTGTCAAAACTCATATATATCACAGGCAACCCTGTAATTTTATAACACACTCAGCAGTCTGTGTATATTAAAAAGTAGAGATGAATGGAGAATAAATTATAATGCCATCATATAGCTTTAAATATGTAAATAAGAAAGCATGACCACCTCTGGGAGGCTTGTGTCTCCAAGTATTCACATGTACTTGAGTGCACATGGGGACTCATTATATGAGATACTATTACAAATCTGTTGACATGGATAACGTGACTTTCTAATACAGAAACCTTTGGGGAAATCTCTGAGCAAAAGGCAGTTTTCCATGCATTTCTATGATAGCTGAATTTTTGAAAATGTGACCTTTGATTTTGCATACATATACATGAATGCACAGCGACACTTTAGCCAGTGGAGTATTTAAATTATTTTAACAACAAGCTATGCATGCATAGAATTATTATATTTAGTCTTATTTTATTTTGGAAATAGTTTTTGTTATGATACTTAAAGGAGTGTAATCCTATTGACAGAACATGGAGTTTGGGATAGTATTATCTAGCATTAGGAAGCAAAGGAATTCATTTTCTTGCCTCAAAGTCTATAAATTCTCTGAGTTGGGGATGTCTGAGTTTTCAATTATAAAGCATACAAGTAGTCCCATCTTTTTCATGTGTCTTCTCTGCTTTGTACTGTGTTGGCCACATTCTTAGCAGGCTTTGCCCTTTGCTAGTAAGAAAGTGACAGCCACTAAAAGCTTGTGCTAGAATATTCCAGCGAAGCAGAGAAGAAATGAAAGCCTCCCTTTGATTCTCTACAAAATGCAAATAAACAAAATGTAATTCTTCTGAGCAATTATACAACATGATATTTCTAGCCACGCTGAACATGGGGACCTAATGGTCTCATGGACCATACCTGTCTGCCAGGCCAACTTCTGCCAATAGCATCCAAACCATCCAAACCACTTGAACTGAGGACAAGGAGGGGTGGTTCTCTAAATGTGCTTCTGTCAGAAGAAAAGGGAGAACGCTAAGCAGACAAAGATAGTTCCATTCCACTACTGATTCAGGCACATTTGAGTTTGAAGACTTTCCACATCCCACTGTCTCCATGAACTTGTGTATTTATTCTTTCTGAACCTACATTTCTCCATCTGCAAAATGGTACAGGTGTCAGGAATACCAGACATCCAAGATTCCTATGAAGAAACAATGAGAAACGAAAGAGGGTAAGGCTCTTATTCAATGGTGTTTAGAAAGTACAGGACAAATGGCTTCCTAAATCCAATTCACTGGGGATTGAGGAGCTAAAGGAACCCTGTATGTTGACGATCGCCATGGCTGTTGAAAGCATGTGTGGCTGTTTTCCATCCCCATTTTATTCAAAGAGGGAACCCTGCCTGGTGTAGCAGGTGAAGGTGAGCCGTGTCATTAGCAGCATTAGAAGGCACACCTGCAGCACGTATCAACGCAGCTGTGTTTGTTATCACACCTCATCAACCTTTCCACAGTAATTTCTCACTCATTATGGAGAGGTAGTTATATTTCACTTGATTAGAAATAACTCCCTATAATTTCATCATGAAAAATGAACTTGATATCAGGCCTGGGCCACACTCATCACCTGCCCAGGCTCCTAGCTTTATCTTCAGCTTTGTGTTACTTTCCCACAAAAATATGCAACATGAAACTGCCATTCTTCGGTGTCTTGGGCTTTATTAATAATAATGAGTTAATTTTTGTTTTTAAAAAAATCTATATTATTTAATTTTAAAAAGTAGGACTTGGGCATTTCTTCATTAATCTTCATGGTGTAGCTGAGTTTGTCCGGAAACTTCATTATATAACTAATGCAAAAAACCACTTAGCATCCAATCACAGCCACTTGCTTCTACGATCTGTTTTTAGAGTATATTGTTGAGAGAGTAAGAGGGTCATAGGAAAGATGAAACCCACCTCCTCCCTCGAAGCCCCCTGCAGCAAAGCTTCTGGGTGTTGCTCAGGTGCCATTTGGATGCTTCAATGCACACTCATGGTGGTGAGAGGAAGTCAGTACTCTGCAACCTTTGCTGGGGAACAGTTTGAAGAGATCATAGTCTTGGTATGTGCTCACAAGCTCAGTCTGTCATGGGAGGTGAGCATGAAGAATTTGTTTTGCAATGTGTTTCATTGTGTTGTGAAAGTCTGATGATTTCAGATTTGCAGTGGCAGCTCTGCTCTGGAGCTGGTAGTTTTCCAATGGGAAAGGTAGCAGGTTCCTGGGTCTCCCAGTTGTTCTTCATGGCGTCTTAACTTGGGGTTTCTTGCTGTTAGGAGACACCATGACCAAAGCAATTCTTATAAAGACAAACATTTAGTTGAGGCTGGCTTACAGTTTCAGAGGTTTAGTCCCTTATCATCATGGTGGGAAGCAGAATGCAGACAGACATGGTGCTGGAGAAGGAGCTGAGAGTTCTACATCTTGATCCACAAGCAGCAGAAGGGTGGAGTGCGAGCAAAGGAACTGTCAAAGCCAGCCCTACAGTAACACACTTCTTCAACAAGGCCACACCCACTCCAACAAGGCCACACCCACTCCAACAAGGCCACACCCACTCCAACAAGGCTACACCCACTCCAACAAGGCCACACCTCCTAATAGTGCTGCTCCCTATGGGCTAAGCATTCACATACATGACTCAATGGAGGCCATTCTTATTCAGACCACCACACATGGCTTCCAAAATTTCCTGAAAATTCATCCAAGGAGCTCTTACCTCAGATACCCCAATGCTTCTGAAAACTCTGTAGTAGATCAGAATAAACCTCCTGTACGTGATTAGAACAGTGGCCACTATTCTCTGCATCTTACTACATACCTTTTATTGGAAGTGTTCCTTAAGTTTCTGTTTTATTCAAACATCAAAGTGCAAGCTGAAAGAGAAATGGACACCACCACCCCCAAGCTCTCTCAGCAAGAAAAACCATAATCATAGGCCTATATAGTTCCCTTTTAATTTAAAATTTTGGTCTCTGTAAACTTCCTAATGATAATATTAGGAGAAAGTTTTACCTCAAAGAATAAATATATCAAAATTTGCACTGTTTGAGAAGGTGTGTGTGGAGTAGCATGAATTGTAAGTGTTGTGTTCACCCTATCATTTAGATATTTGAATATTTAAATTCAAATTCCACAACATATAAATCATAGAGATTAAGTCTGACATTTTGGGGGCCAATAGTTGAATTTCCAGTAACCCCCCCAGTGGTAAAACAGCTTTCCTTAATTTGGCAATTTTAATGGTGCAATTGAGTGAAGCCATATTGAGACAGAGGACATATTTTTGTCAACATATTTTGTTTAGTAGAAAATAAAGCATGAAATGGAGGTATTGGTGAGTGAAATGAAGGCTTTCCTGGATTTCAGGTCTGCAGTGGGAATAGTGTAAGTGTGTAAGGAGATGTCTGATGAGTGGAAAATCTGACCAGTATGTTAGTTACTTATAGTGGGGAAGGGAGACAGAGAGCTGGACGTAAGCCTGACCTGGTGGAATGTGTCTTTATTCCCAGTGACTTGGAAAACCTAGGCAGAAGGATCACAAGTTCAAAGCCAAGATCAGCCTAGGCCACTTAGTGAGACCCCCACATAGAAATAAACTGTAAAACAGGGCTGGACACTGCTCAGTGGTAGAACACCTGACTGGCTCTGGAGTTAATCCCCGATGATAGGGATAGAAAAAAGAAGAAATGGAGCTTGTGGAGCTGTAAGTTTTGAGGAGATGCTGCCAGTACTGTCAAGGTCCTGCATATGTTGTAGATCTGAAGAGACCACTGGATACGGTGAGGTGATTTGCTGGCTATTTGTCAATCTTAGAGGAATTTTGATGTAAGAGCAGAACCTAGACTGTGGTGGGTTAAAATGTAGATAGGGTGAGAGAAATGCAGGTGTGAGGGGACACCTTCTGTTGAGAACACAGTAAGAGAAGAAAGACTGATAGAAGATGCTTGCGCACTGCATCCAGGGAACAGGGTGTCTTCCTTCAGGAGAAAGTGTCAGCAAAGACAGAGAGAACAAACATGGAAGAGCAGAGAAGACAGAGCGTGCCACGCTTTTTGACTTGAATCTGTGAGTCACATAACTTCATCTCCAGCAGTGCAAGAGCAAGTGTCTGATCATAATAAATGAATGCCCATTCTTGAAACAAATTGTATTCTGTTATTAATAGACTCATGTCCCCATTCAATTACCATGATACAGAGAAATTTGTATCCATCCTGTCAGCCGCCTCCATGGTGACTTGAATGCTAATCTTTGTCTTGCTTTACGCTTATCTTGCCATTCCCAGCATTCCCGGTATGTATTTCACACTGTAAGGGTTTAATTGATCCTGGGGAACTGAGCTTCATTTGAAACTATGAAATGACAAGTGATACAGGAAAAGTCTCAGGTTCCCTTATGTACTTATCTATCTGCTAACATCAGTTTTGCTTCTTTCCTGAGAAAGTTATCTATAATTGAAAGGATACTTTGCTGTGATTCATTTGAAACTGTTCTATATTACATTTTATTCCATTAATCACAGGGAAGTTTTTAGCTTCGTACCTTCAAACACACGCAAAAAGGGCTGGGGTATTGAATCAGGATGAAAGCTTTTGCCTGGCCTTTGATTATATCATATCTTCTTGGAGAATAGATATTACTTGATCGTATTCTTAAAATCAAAATGAACATCACAAAAATCACTGAAATTATCAGTGTTGTGTCGTGTCTTCCTACACTGTTTTTGGATCTAGTGTCTAGTCCCCATTCTGCAGGGCTGGCATTAATAATGTCACTGAGCAAAACCAAGAGACCGGCACAGTGACTTATCTCATTCCACTTTGCAGCAGGGCAAGGCTAGGCTGAGAGCTGGAAGCTCATTCAGATTCTTTTCTCCCCACTCCCACTTGCCCCCCATGGTGCAACACCTCACAGCTGCATTAAATAGATGCTCAGGAGTGTCGTTCTGTGCACTGGAGGATGGCTTGCTTCTCTCGGCATGCCTGGTGCATTAACAGATGCCCTCTCAGCCATAAAATATTATATGCCATCCCAAGAACCCAGCTTCCTGTGGGTGGTGGGCACTAGAATAGAACTGTGCACATTTCAGCATGGCCAGGCCCAGCCTGGGGTCCAACCTACTCTAATTCTGTGTCACACACGGTCTTTTACAACAAAGTCAGCTGGCGGGCAAGAGCATTTGTCACCATGTCACCTGCCAGTTTCCTTCCACATTAATTCTTCCCTCTCCTCTAGATGAGCAAAGGTGTGATCCTTTTCTATGTGACCTTATCTTCACTTGGACAGAAAGGCATGAAGCTGCCAAACACAGCAAGACCTGAACTCCTGCAGTGGCTAGGCCATTGTGGGCAATTGCTGAAAAGCCTGTTACTCTTAAGTCTTTCTGAATGGAAAATAAATATATGTCTTAAGCTATTTATTTATTTTTAATTTTTATAATTTTTGCAATTATTTATTTATGAAATCTATTTATACAATTGTAATTATGCATTGATAACATTGATAAGATTATAAAATGTATATCTAACTATAAAAATTATAAAATTTTAAATTTATAAAATGTATAACATTTTATTTATAAAACTAAATTTTATGATTATTTATTTTTATTTGTGTATTTTTTATATACTCCCAGTTTTATAATTTTTAAATTTTATATTTAGTTTTATTTATTCACTTTACATCTGGCTTACTCTTCTCCTCCTGGTAACCCCCTCCTACAATCCTTCCCCCACTCCCCCTCCCCTTCTCCTGTAAGTGTGTGGGACCCCCCCTGGATACCTACTCCCCCCCACACACACTCTGGCACATCAAGCCTCTGCAAGGCTAGGTGCTTCCTCTCCCATTGTGTCCAGACAAGGCAGCCCAGCTAGAAGAACATGTCCCATGTACAGGGAACAGCTTTTGGGATAGGCCCCCTTCCAATTTGTTCAGGACCCACATGAAGACCAAGTTGCACATCTGCTACATATATGCAGGGAGGCCTAGGTCCAGCCCATGTATGTTCTTTGGTTGGAGGCTCAGACTCTGAGGGCCCCAAGGGTCCAGGTTAGTTGGCTCTGTTAGTCTTCCTGTGGAGTTCCCCTTAGGGCCCACAATTCCTCTTATTCTTCCATAAGAGTTATTTGGCTGTAGGTATCTGCGTCTTTCTGAGTCAGCTGCTGAGTGGAGCCTCTCAGAGGACAGCCTGTCTACAAGCATAATGCCCATGGGATGGGTGTCAAGTTGGGCCAGTTATTGGTTGGTAATTCCCTCAGTCCCTGCTCCATCTTCTGTGCCTGTATTTCTTATAGACAGGATACATTTTAGGTCGAAAATTTTGTGGGTGAGTGGTTGTCTCTATCACTCCACTGGAGATCCTGCCTGGCTACAGGAGGTGGCCTCTTCAGGTTCCATATCCCCAATGCTGTGAGTCACAACTAAGGTCACCCCCATTGATTCTTGGGAGCCTCTCTTACCCCAGGTCTTTGTCTCGTCTTAGAGATGCCCTGCATGTCCCTATCCTCATCAGTTACAGATTTCTGCTCATTTTATATACAATTATATTTTGTATACAATTATAAAAATTTAAATGTATAAAATCTGAGACATGGTATTTATGAAATTATTTATAATTATTTAATTAAATTAAATAATTTAAATTATTTATTTTTACTTATATTTTCCAGTTTTTAAAATCATATATTATCCTGTCACTGGAACGTTTACTTCCCAAGCCATCAGTGCCGAAGCGTGAGACTGAGACACGAGGGGTAGTGGTTTCCATGCTGCAAGTGTTTCTAGTCTCATGCTCACCTGCATAGCCGCTGACTCTCTTAGAAGGCTGATTTATAACGACATTTAATACTTGCAGATAAGAAGTTCAACTTTTGGAGTAAATCAATACATATAAATTACATTTTTTTCCTCTATGTTTTAAAACCCTGTATTTTTTTTTTTTTTTTTAGCTGATTTCATCAGGTGACCTCTGTAAACACTGGCCAGAGCCTTTGGGCAACTATTGCTGTCTAAATAAAGCAACAAAAGGTTCCCTATGCTTACAAGATCCTTTGTAAGGATTTAAGTAACAGGCAACTTACTCCTTTCTGAAGAATAGTTTTGAAGGGAGGAACCCACCATTTTCTAAAATATTTAGATCTATGATACTTGGTGCAAGAAATCTCACATGTGACCAGGAAGACATGATTATTTCCACAGAGTCTAATGGACTTCTGACTTAGCTAATGCTATCTTAGGAATATGTGGGCATGCCTGTGAGTGAGCGCAGGGCATGTTCCTTCCACACCATTCCAACTCCTGTGCTTCTCCTCAACATAAGCAGTGTTGTCAGGTTGCTGTGGATAGTTCCTTACTGGTTCCTTACTTTCCTCTAGACACAGCATTTTACACACACACACACACACACACACATTTAAATATACATATATGGATTTCTCAATCTTAACATTGATATTTCCTCTGTGGAGAAAACATTCTTCATTGAGAGCCACTAGCATAATTATTCAACCATTTTTTTCTCAGTGTTGATCTTGGTTACTTCCTGAGTTTATTTTTCCTCTACTTTGCAATGATAACCATTATATACATATCCTTAAATGTGAATGTTTTATTTCTCTAGGACAGATTTCTACAAAAAAAGACTGGCAGGGCATTGTCAGACTGCTTCTTTATAGCCTATAAGAATTCTCCTGTCACCACAATATCTCAAGTATTGTTATATTCTCACCAGCAGTAGATAATAATCATATTTCTTCACATTGCTGTTAGATGCATAAAAATGATGCCCTGATCTGGCTTTGATTTGCAATTTTCTTGCTCATTCATAATGATTCGCATTTGGAAACAAGGGGGTTCTACTCTTATAATAATCACTAAACATACCTAATTTATTATTTGTTTATTGTCTTACATAGAACTCAGTCTTATCCGTGCCTATTTTGACTATTTTTCCTAGTCCTTTGAGACTTTCACCCATATTTTTGTTATATTTCTCTCTAACTTTTCCCCCAATTCACCATTTTTCCCTATCCTCCCAACTTTGTGTCATCTTAAAATAGAAAAAAAAAAATCCTTCAAGACCAATTTATGCTGCCCAAATATTCTTAGCTGTGTGGTCTTCTATTGGAGAATGGCTGACTTACCAGGGTTTATATCCTTAGGGAAAAAAGTCTCTCCCTCTTTTAGCAGCTAACAATAGCAACCAACCCCAGAACTAGTAGTAGAATTTCAGGGTCACGTCCCATCTCCCTGCTGGACTTTGGTTGGGCTTGAGCTAGCACAGGCTTTGTACATGCTCTTACAACTACTGAGTTCCTAAGTGCAGCTATCCTTGCTGCGTAGTAGTCATCCATTGCCTTAGGCTCTTATACTTCTTTCTTCTCTTCCACAGAGATCCCTGAGCCTTTCAAGATGATTAGGGTATGTAAGTTCCCTTTATGAGCATTCTGTAGTCTCTCATTCTCTGCACCGTGGCTAGTCGAGGGTTACTGTCTACTGTAAAAAGAAGATTCTCGGATGAAGGTTAAGATGCATTGATCTGTGTGGATAACAATAAGTTGCTAAGAATTAGCTCAATACCATGGTTATTTAGCAGCATAAAAGTAGTATGTTCTCCCCCAGGGCCTATGACCTGTGTAGCCATAGGTTCTTAGCCTGAGAGTGGTGCCAGGCATGGGTTTCATCCCGTGGAATGGAACTTATTTCAAATCAGAAAGTGTTTGGCTACTACCATGATACTTGTGTTATTACACCAGTGGGCATGTCTTTCCTGGGCAGTCATTATTATAGCTCCAAAGGTTTGTAGCTGGATATGACTGATGATCAATTTTCCCCCTCTAGTAGCTTGCACACACTTTCCTGCACCGTGGAAGCCAACCAATAGGATAAAGGTTTTAGTTCTGTCCCAGCTTGATTTTCTACATCCTATGACTAAAGCCTTCCCGGTCTTCAGCAATAGGCTTTGACTGTCAATTTCTGAAGGATAACCAAGAGCAATCTCAGTACCCTGTAATGTTTGGGAGTCTGTGGGACCTCACTGAATAATAATTCTAAAAGGAATAACTTATACCAAGGGTTGTTTTAATTGTTGGTCTTGGGTATCTGGTAGAGGCTTTTCTGTTTTCTATTTTCACCAATTTGCAGGAGCTCTTTGTTAGGGAAATTCAACCTTTTCTACATGTATTATGAATAAATTTAGGGAGTAGCAAGTCACTTGCCTTTCAAATTTGATTTTAGGTGTAGTACCACCCCTTCATTTTGTAGGCTCCATTTTGTGGGATATTTTTTAAATACAAGGTAAACTAAAAAGGAGAGCATCTGGCTCAGAGTTGTAACTTTAGCTGATAGTAAAGCAGAGACAAGCCCCAGTTCCCCAGTGAGGGCTTCCCCTCAGCACTGCTTCAGGGAGCCACTTTTCTCACTCTGCCACTATCCTTCTACACTCCATCTGTGCATGTTCACAATGAAGAGTAAAGTCATCTTGAAAATGCAGGGCAGCAAGGGATAATAAAATATCACAACATAAAAACGGAATACATGCCTTGAGTGCATAGCAATTCTGTTTTTACAATGCCCCTTTATAGTAATTCAAGCAACTGAGTAGCGCTTTGGGAGACTGCTGGCCCTCTGGAACACTGAGGGGTATCAGAGATAGAGCAGATGGCTGTGGGGCATTCCTGACTGGGAATTCTGCCAGCGAGCATTCAGTAAGGAGGTGCAGAGTTACTCTGAGCAAGGCAGCCAGGAGACTAATATGTTCTGATGGCATGATGCCTTTTTGCAAGCTGCAGGGCTGTTTATTCAAACAGTGTAGGAAACAGGCCTTTTGGAAGCTCCGTCTAACATCTGAAGTACCCCATTGCAGTGGAATTCTCTTCCCTGTAGGAAAATGTATTAGAATAAATATTCATTGAAATATCATTTCATCTCCTAAAAGTCTGTAATTTTGAAAAACAAATCATTGAAAATGTATTCTCTATATTGAGACATTAAGCCCAATAATTTGCAACACTATTTATAATGCATGTTCGCAGCTGGAAACCCAGAGTGCTATGGTGACCAAGAACTTGTGTATTTGATAGAACAAACAAGCAAACAAAAAAAGTCAGGTGGCTTGTTTCTAGTTTCTGTGTGGTCTCAGGGAAGCCGTCAAAACATTAATGTTTGATCATTTTCGACTAGGGTAGTAGGAAGTGAGTAGAGAAGGTAATTTAAAACTACAGACCTAATCCAGGATTCTGATATAATCTTTTATAAGGGTTCGGTCCCATTCACCATAGCTATCCAATGTGATGATTAGGTAGCTAATTTCAGTTAGAAAAGGTATCTGATATCAGAGGTAAAATGGGCATAGAAAAGAAGTTGACTATTTTAAAATCCAAAGAAATTTCTTTAATTGGCTATTAGTAGTCAGGGACACACACACACACACACACACACACCATAACTTCAAGGGCAAGGAAATAAATACATGGCTCTTCTACAGGTTCAAGCATTAAAATCAAAGATATCCAATGTGATCTGCATCTGTCCTTTCTTTTCAAAGCCATTTGCCATAGTTTATTTGGGGTAAAAGTCAGCAGAACGTCTGCTTAGAGTTTAATTTATCATCTTTTACTAGAACTATGTGTATATCTGTCAGCTAGAATCTGCCTTGGCAATGAGTTTTTGTGGGGCTGTGAGAGACAGCTGGGTACCTGGTTGAGCAGGCTTCGAACCCTGGAGACCCTCAGGGACGGTAGGAGTTTGGACTTGCTCCTGGGCCACTGGATCCATAGCCACAGCCCCCCACAGAGAGGTCTGTGGCCATTGGTCACATAAGACAATGCCCCTACCAGCCCCTCCACAGGCAGAGGGCGTGACTATAAACCACAGAGCCTCAAGACAGATCTCCATATTAATGAGATACCCAAAGGCCAGAGGGTGTAGCCAATTAAGCATTCCTTCCCAGACCCTCCTCCTTGCAAAAGGCCCACCCTGAGAATACTGAGGTATAGCTTCATCCATTTTCCACGATGACAATAAATATCTTAAGACCATAGACTATCTCTCTTCTTTGGAGCCCACCGTGGGGAACCATGGAGAAGGTCTTCAACTACAGAGCCGTCCTCTAATCTTTCACCCACAACCTCTCTACATTCCACCACGAAGACCCAGCCAAACGAGTCGCTGCAACCAAGAATCTTATCCCTATTTCTTAGAACAAAAACAACAACAACAAAAAAAACCACGTTTCAGTAAATTTTACATGACTAAAAATGATTTAATTTTTAAGATACACAGCCATCAGGAGAGCTGATTTTAGGAACAGATATTGACATACTTCAGTTTGGGTCATTCATTTTCCAGAAAGGCAGATATGCTTTGGTCAGAGACTTGACTTCCTTCATTCCCCTTAAGACTCTTTTTGGGAAAGTTTACATCTCTGTTTAAATATGGATTATTTTCCCACCCATCCAAAGGCTTTAAGAGGGGCCAGTAGAAATAAGTGCTGCTGACTCACCATGAAAAATGATGTCACATGCATTAGAGGAGACCTGCCCTTGATGGGTTTGTGGCTCAAGGCCATTGCTTTGTGAGCGCTAGGGAGCCAAATCCATGTGGTTGGGCATATGGACTCTAACTGACTGGATCTCTCCAGAGACTGTCTGTCTTGGAAGTAGAACTCCTTTTGAAATAGAGGCCGCCACTGAATATTTTGCTGATTTCAATCTAGGGCATCTCTGTGAGTGGTGTTAAAAATATTTACTGAGGACTAAAGAGATGGCTCTGTGGTTAAGGACACTGGCAGCTCTTGCAGAAGATCTGGGTTCGGTTCCCAGGACCCACATTGTGGATCATAATCGTCTATAAAGTCAGTTCCAGAGTATCCAATGAGCTCCTCTGGTTTTTATGGGCACTATAAACACATGGTGCACATATATAAATGTAGAAAAACACTCCTATGCATAAAATTAAAAAAAAACAAATCTTTGAAAATTTTTCAACAATACTTAGCAGCAAGAATAGCCGTTTCCAAAAAAACCTAGATAATAGAGAACACTCTGGCTTACTAGACCCTATAAATGTTCAAGTTATTTAGAATAAATTTGATGAGTTTTCAAACTTTTAGATTTAGTTTTTCATGTAACACAAGTGTCACAAGCTAACCATTCACCAGGTTACAGGTTGGTGCAGGAACTGCACAGAGCTTCCTCCAGCAAACTTTCCATTAGCTGGGTTGTGTGTTGGTTCCTGGCTCTTGTGTTTCTTCCTTTAGCCACAGAGCTTCTAGGCATGGTGCTTGCCTTCATAGCCAGGTGCTCACGTGGTTCCAGCATGTTATACAATCCAGCACGCTTATACAACCTGCAGCTCTGGCCCTGCTGGTAATAATACCTACTTCCCACACCATGAGTCCTTCTGACTGAGCTGTGGCATCACACAAGCTCCCTCTCTTTCTTCAGCCCTGACTGATACCCCGCCCCCCTCTTGGCTGCTGCCAGGTCTACTATTGGGCATCATCATCGTCTGCCACCATCACACGGAGTTTCCAGAAGTAAGTTAATTGCTTTTCTTGTCCAAGGGCCTGGATCCTCTCCCAGCATCTGTTGATCAAAGTGCAATTTATATTAAAAAAAAAATTAGCCCATAAAAGTCTGCCAGGGGATTTAATATATTCAATGTCTCTATTATTACCCGGGTCACATTACAACAGGATACTAATTTGTTAATGGTCAGAGTGACATTCAAGAGTAATCAGCTTGAATTAATGAGTTGACATTAGAAACCATATTATTAATTGCATTTGCTGCTCATCTCACCTACTGCTTTATTCTTTGCAATGGGTATGGAATTGATCCGTACTTTAACAATGTGCCTGGGGCCCTTCATACAGTCTAGATCTGAGCCTCCATGAAACTGTGTGGCTTCTGTGAGATTGTGAGCTTGGCTCCACCCTTATGATTGACACAGAAGGTAGATCAGTCACGAGCTCAGAGACCCAAGGCAACTTTGCTGAAATAGGAATTTAATCTAAATTTGTTTGTCTCTATGGTTTAAAGAAACCATCTAGAATCTTCTGAATTCTATCTAGTATAAGTATACTTTATTAAATAATATAACTATGAAAGTGTATTTATGTCCTCTTCAGTGCACAGAAAATTAAGCATAGAAGAGATGTTAACTAGTGCAAGTCACTCCTTGTATAAATAAGGAACCGATGGTTAGAGAACAGCAATACTCACAATGGAGCAAGGGATGGCACAGCAGTGGTTAGAAGTGTGCCCAGGTCCTCTCCAGGTCACATGGGCAGATTCTAAGGATTTCTACAGTTTAAGGAAACTGTTTAACCTGATACTGCCAAGATACCAGAAATCAGTAAGAGAAGCGACATCTTTTACGCAAAATAGAACATAACAAGGCATGTCTACATGTGCCTATATGCTAATTTATTTAAATAAATTGCATATGCCTACCTGCATTGCCTCTTTTCATTTTAAGTCCCAGTAGAAAAATGCACAGTAACCAAGTGTACAATACAATAGTTTAAATGTGTGTATAGGTCATCAACAGATACCATTACAGGCTTTGCAATGTTTCCTTATACAAAACTATAGAGGGAACTTATTGTATGGGCAATTTTCTTCAAAGAATACTAAACTGCAACAGATGGTGTCTTTAATGTTGCCAACTAGAAGACGCACGGTAAGACTTCAGTTGCCAAATTAAAGCGATCACCTGACCAGCGGTACAATCTTCTGTGAAGACTTTTTGAATTACATGTGTAAATTGGCACAAAGAAAACAAACATGAAGAGAAAGAACAAGGGGACTGGGAAGAGACAGTCTGCATGCTGGGTGCTTTGTGCATGCATGTGCATGAGTGGATGCGTGCTTACATGTAATGTATCCACGTGTGATATATCCAGATGTGTCCATGTGTTTATGCGTATGTGCTCCTTCTGCATGTGAGCACAGAGGGCGTAGGTTGATATTAGGTGTCTTCCTTTATCACACTCTACCTTATTTTTGAGACAGAATCTCTCACTGAACCTTAAGCTTATTGTTTCAGCTAGACTGGAAGGCCAGCAAGCTCCTGGAATCCCCCTGTCTCTGTCCCCAGCACCAGGGCAGTATGCATGTGCTGCAGTGCCTAGCTTTTATATGGAAGCTAAGGACCCAAATTCAGGTCCTTTTTTTTTTTTTTTTTTTTTTTTGAACAGCTTCATTTTATTAACTAAAGTATCTCCCCAGTCCCTTGGGTGCCTTCTAAACAGCTTGATGTTAGCTCATTCTAAGTAGGTAAGTAGCAGATTTCTGCAGCAGCCACGAGTGGGTTATTGTTGGTGATGCTAAGACCTGAGACCTCACTTTAAGCCTGATTTCAAAGTGTTGGCTGCCTTGTGTGTGTAACCGTGGCTAGTCATCCTGACACATCTTCAGATTGAGACTCTAGGTGTAGTAATACATAGTTTAAAAAAAAAATCCTGGAAAGTAGGGGGAGTTATGCCACTTAGTTTATCAATTTAGGCAACTCTATTGTCTAAAGGTAAAGACAATGGTCAAGAGCTTTCATTGACAAATCTAGAGACCTGGGATGTGGCCATCAGTAAACAGTGAGTGAGCTGCCAGGGAGGAGCAGACTGGAGTAAGCAGGACTGACGACAGGCCTTTAAGTTTGTGCTGGGGTCAGAAGTCCTGGTCTATTGCCCCAGGAGCTGAGCAAGAATACAGAATGAGGCCTCATCTTCTGTATGTGTATCGAATTTCATGTTATAAATCAAGTTAACTAGTTACAAAGTATGACCTACTCTCCTGCCGTCACAAATACATTTTCAAAATAAATCAGAAGGACTCCAAATTCTGAGCATCCCACAATCAGCTCTTCTGCACTCTGGGGCTTCCTCTCCTCGCAAATGGTCTTATGCAGATACGTGTAGACACCCTAGCCTGAAGGTCAATTCACGCCCTCTGTGACTGCTACTCTTGGTTGTCAACTTGAACAGATCTGGAATTCATCAAAACCCAAGCTGCTAGATATACCTGTGAGGGACATTTTTGATTGGATCATTTGAGGTGAGTAGATTCACCTATGATCTGGGTCACACATTCTGGTGGCAGCCTACATAAAGGACATAAGGACATAGAAAAGGGAAGCTCTTGCTCTTTGTCAGCTTGCCCTCGCTCATGCTGGCAAGTTCATTCCTCCATTGGTATTAGAGCCTACCTCTTCAGGATTCCAGTGTATAACACACACACACACATGCCTGTGTATGCGTGAACACATGCACACACACACACACACACATATGAGATATGAATATATATGAATGAATATAGAATATTAGTTTTGTTTCTCTAGAGAAATCTGACTAACACACTCCTTAAGTAGATATAAAGCTGCCCATTGTGCCCTTACACATTCCTAAGGATGCACAGGACAGAGGCAGAGTTCATCTTAAGGAAGGAGGACCTTGGGTCATTGAATTTCCTGAGTAAAGGACGAGGTGCCTGTTGCCTAGCCTGGCGATCCAAGTTCTATCTCCTAGGGCCCAGATGATACAGACTGTCTTAGTGCTTCTATTGCTGTGACTAAGCACCATGACCGAAAAGCAAGTTGGGGAGGAAAGGGTTTGTTTGGCTTACACTTCCATATCACTGTTCATCATCAAAGGAAGTCAGGGCAGGAACCTGGACACAGGAGCTGATCCAGAAGCCATGGAGGAGTGCTGCTTACTGGCTTGCTCCTCGTGATTTGCTCAGCCTGCTCTCTCATAGAACTCAGGACCACCAGCCCAGGAATGGCACCACCTACAATGGGCTGAGCCCTCTTCCACTGACAACTAATTAAGAAAATGCCTTAAATCCCAGATCTTATAGAGGTATTTTCTCAATTAAGGTTTCTTCATCTCTGATGACTCTAGCTTATGTCAAGTTGACTTAAAATCAGCCAGTACACAAACAACCAACTTCTACAAACTATTCTCTGACTTACACACACACACACACACACACACACACACACACACACACACACACACACACAAACACCCCTACACACACATACACACAAATGCAAAATGTAAAAAACAAAAAAAGGTATGAGAAGGACCCTATGAGGAGGACCACAGTGATTCTAAAAATGTGCTTGGAGTAGTTGGGAAGGGAATTCTGGGATCCAAATATTTAAAGATGAGAGATGGATGGACACATTTCTGCCTTTGGCCTAAAGATTCCTAGAAGGATGAGGAGCAAGGAGACAGCAGATTCATCTAACCTTGTTCTATAAAAAGCAGTGAAAGATTAAAATCCTTTGGGAAAATAAGCTGGGTGTAGTATCTGCCACCCACCCCTTCCTCATCTCCATCATGACCCAGACCGGGTTCTGTTGATCTGACCCTGGTGGAGACTTTATCTTCCCTCAGTGCTCCTCAGTGGTTCTTCCTAAAGCCACACTGCTATTCAGGAGGCTTGGACTGTACACAGGTTGGGGAGAGGCTGGCATTGTCTTACTAGAATCCTTTAAAATCCAAAAACCTTGCTGTGCCTTCTTACCCAACCAGCCACTCACCATCCGTGGCACCTCCGGTTGGTCAATGCACCAGCTCTTATGCCAGCTTTTCAGTCCTGCCTTCTATGACTCCTTCAGCCTCTGTTACTATCCACAGCACTGCTGCTCTCTATGAGCCTTTGGGATGTTGGGTAATCTTGACTATAAGTCAGCCGTTTAGGGTGCATCTCTCAGGTGTCCCTTTTAACATCTGGAAGTGTGCTGTCCCTGGGGACTTTAACAATAACAACAGATGATGAGTTGAGGAGGCAGGCATTTGGACAGACCCGAGGATGAGCCCCAGATGGTCTGCTACTGTGAACTTCAGAGAGTTATTCAAGCTCACTACACTTTAGCTTCTCCTCTAAGAGATGAAGACCACATTCACCTTGCCGCCTTGCCATAAAAATGAAATGAACTGTATATACAATGCTTAGCTCAGCACCCAGCATGTGGTAAAGGTTTTCAGAAATGTCCAAATCTTTGTTTCAAGGACACGTGAAAGGCTCATTTACTCAAAAACGTACAGAATATCCTTCCAAGTCCAGTCTCTCAATTTAGCATGTGGGATCCTCTGTAGCTCCCTCTGGTCCTGTCTCCTGTCTGTTCACATGTGCCCCTGCCAAGAGAGCCCACGCATGTCACACATGGCTCACTTTCTAGCCTATTCCTCTTATTCCAGCTGCAGAGTGTGTTTGGCTTCGGCATGGCTCTTAGTGTTGGACATCCTCTCTCCTGGTCCCAATTATCTCAAAGCAGCCTCAGGACTCCCAGAGAAGTTATCCGGTCTCTCCTTTACGCTCTCTCCTATACTTAGAGTAGATAGTACTTCCTACATTGCTGCAAATGTAGCTCTTATCCTATAATATGATTTGGCCATATGTGGTTTCTAGCTAATCCCAGGTCTTTAGGAGAACTGGCAGCTTCTGTGTGTTACCTTAGAATCCCCATGCTGATTAAGATAACTTGCTTATTGAAAACCTGAGTACCTAAGGCTAAGATCCAAGCTATCCTACCCATGTAAAAAGCTCATTGAGAAAGAAGGATGCCTTCCATCCAGTCATGGTGTCCACCTCTGGTATCCAGCCTCCAAGATGATCTCCAATGAGCTCCAGTGCCTGGTGCTTACAACTCTTACTCAGTCTTCTTCTGTATAGTGCCAGGACTTGTCTGCTTGGTGAGTGGCAGACAACTCAAGGGTAAGGGGATACAAGATAGGGGGATACAGGATAAGTGGATACAGGCTAAGGAGGATATAGGATAAGGAGATACAGGACAAGGGGGTACAGGGAGAAGAGGATACAAGATAAGGGAATACAGGATAAGGGGATACAGGATGGATGAACACAGGATAAGGCAGATACAGGATAAGGGGGATATAAGATTGGGGGAACAATGTCTTTTATGTGCCTTCTATGTCAGATACTTCACAGGAATTCTTAATCATCAAAACAATCCTTAACAGTAATTGGGAAAAAGAAGCATTCAAAGAAATTAAAATTTATTTTTAAAAGTTTTATAACTCCAAGGCCACCATACCACTGTATTATGTTATCACACTTTTAAAAAAAAAGCTAAATAAAAGTCCAGGTGAGTTCGTCAGAAGTAAATGAGAAAGCATTTGGAAGGCTTGTGTGGAGGGCTGTGAGAGGAGGTGGTGATTAGATTAGTCATTTTATGTTTTATGAAATGAAAATAGAAAATTTCCTTTTCCCTTTCATCCTTCTAACCCCTCCCAGTAAACTATCCTTGCTCCAACAGACTTTCAAATTCACGGCCTCATTTTTCTTTAATTGTATTTAAATGTATGTATGTATGTATGTATGTATGTATGTATACCCAAATATATAAATACAACCTGCTTAGTCCATATAATGTTGTTAGTATGTATATAGATTTAAATCTTTAAAGACAGAGCAAGGCTGATCATGGGGTCTCTGAATAGATGAGTAGAATCTGTTTCAAAACATTGGCGGACGAGCTCAAATCCATGTGATTGTTTGAAGGGCTTACTACTGCAAACAAAGGCTCTGAAAGGCTTTCCTACTGAACTGAGAGAGAGCTTTATCTAACAGCCCGCTGAACTCCACAGTGCTACAGAGTTCAAATAAAATGAGAAAGAAACAAAACAATGCTCGCAAGTTGGCATTTTTAAAATTAAAAAGCTTGGCCTCTAAGCCCAGAAAGCCTCTCTTAAGGTGTGTTTAAGATGGAGACAGACCCCAATCTTTCCCAGGGTGTAGCCTCCTAGCAGAAATCTGCCATGTCTCTTTAGGGACGTCTGCTGCAGGACTGCCTCACACATTCTTTCTAGCCACAGCTCTCTGCTAGCGGCTCGACCCATTACAGAAATTGGAGCTTTTTTCCAGCCCTGCGTTTATTACTTTAATGCTCTGGTTCCTTTCCAATCCTCATCTAAACAGCGCTTTTATGCATCTACTGAGAATAGGAATTGTGATTTCCCTGTCATTATCATTTTACAGTCTCACATCTACTGGAATTTCCTCCAGTGCTTCTAATAATCTGGGTATACCTGTGATCAAACTGTGATGTCTGTATACAATAAATTAAAAATAAAACTGTAGGTGTCCTGCCTTGTGGATTTTGGCAATAGCAATCTATTCAAATAAGCAGCACCCAAACTAAGAACAGAATCATTGCAGTGCTCAGGACTGCCTCATCCCTCTTCTGGCCACTGTTTCTTAGCCCCAAGAGGAACCATGATAACAGGCTACCATTTTGCCTGATTTGAACATATCTATAATTGGGATCACAGTGCTTTTTTCTGCCTGGTTTCTCTCTCCCAACATGCTTAGGTGGTTGATCAGGGTGGTGGCCAGTGCAGCAGTCTGGGTCTTCCTAAATGTCCAGTGTAACCATAGCTGTGACTGGACCTCAAGTGAGTGCACTCTGGTAATGGCATTTGAGTTATTCCCAAATGAGGCTAAGCATATAAGCTGATTGCTTTAAATTCATAAAACTCATATGTTATTGATAAGAAAAAGGATTATGCTATTAAAGGATATTCCACCACCAGCAGCAGGAGTAACATAAGAAATTGTGTAAGATAGTAATTATACCTCATAATAATTAATTATGTGACCTAATGCATGTGTTAATTAACTAGAGTTAGTCGTTTCACAGTGTGTATATAATTCACTATATTGTGTTGTGCTATGTATCATGATTACTCACACTGTAAGCTGTCAGTTTGTGTGTGTGTGTGTGTGTGTGTGTGTGAGAGAGAGAGAGAGAGAGAGAGAGAGAGAGAGAGAGAGAGAGAGAGAGAGAGAGAGAAAGACTGAAGTCTCAGAGATCCAGGAACTAAAAGCACCTGCATCAAGCACAGAAGATTGCTGGTCTCCTTACTAAGGTCAGTGTCCTCCCATTTGGTTCATTACTTACTTAGAATACCTTGATTATCTCTTTTTTCTATGCAAGTTTTAACTCCTTAGTGTACCTCTCCCATTTCCTGATTGCCAGAACTTTAAAAAACTTTAATATTAAAATGTGTTTATGCTCAGCAGATAAAGGTATTGCCAAGCAAACCTAGCAACTAGGTTTTGTCCCCTGTACTATATGTATACACTGTGGTACACACACACACACACACACACACACACACACACACACACACGAGTAATCATATGTAAAATAAATGGTTGATAAACTTCTACTTTAATTTACTGCACTTCTTTTATCTTGATGTTCTGGAATCAAAGTTCCCAAAGGAGATTATCTACAAGTCAGAGTTGCATCAGTAATGCTAGAAGCTGAAGAGAGGGCTCAGGGGTTAAGGGTATTTGCTGTTCTTGCAGAGGGCCTGGCTTCTGTTCCTAGCACTCACATGGTGGTTCACAACTGTACGTGCTCCCAGTTCCAAAGGCTTCAGCACCCTCTTCTGAACTCCACAGGCACTGGGCATACATATGATAAACACACATACATGCAGGCAAAGTGATTATATGCATAAAAGTCATAAAAATTTAAGTAAAGTTTTAAAAATAGACTGAGGCCAGGATACATTTGAAATTTGGAAAGATGAGATTTTCCTTCTGCTCATCAAATATAGATAAGTTGCTTCTCTTAAGGGAAGCCACAGAAAGAAATGCATCCAAACTTCCTATTTGTCTGCATAAAAATCCAATAATGAGCAGAATAGATCTCAAAGTGAGTGTTCGTATAAACGACTACATGCAAACTTAAAATATTTGCGGTTCTTGCTATTAAAAGCATAGCCAACACAAAAATGGAAACATGAAGCAAATGGAACTAATAAAGGACACATTTATAATATATTCACACAAATCATTGAGAAAAATTTAAAGCATCTTGGCAAGATGTCATATTAACAGCCAACTCTCTGTGACTCAGGGAAATGATAAGCAAGAACTAAAAATAATAGATTTTATTCTTATGAGATAAAGAACTGCAGAAAATAAATAATTGGACCTTGGTAATAGCTCTGCAAAGAAGCAAGCAGGAATAGCAAATCTGTGCCTAGTTGTAGACAAGATGGGGTGAGTGATGACTGGAACTAGATACTAAAAGAACAGTGAGCCAGAGAAGTTGGTTGGGCCATGGATGTGTACCTAGTGGCTACATATACCACAGGAGGAGAAAGGACTGCAGCACCAACTGCTGAGATGGAGACACAAGTGTGACACACTGAGACTGGAGGAGAAGGTCTCCATAGGTATCCTGAAGAACCCAGGAAAGAGCCCCCATCCCTCACCCCTCCTCTGCCACTGCCTGGGTGAGCAACAACACAAGAATGTAAGGAACATGAAGCTTGTCTAGGTGCAGTCTTTCTAGGAAGACTACCCAAGGACTAAATGAAAGGCACGGGCTGATCTTCCAAACTCCTTCAGAGCTGTTGTCACAGAAAGCCTCAGGTGGAAAGAACAACCACACCAACCCCAAGCACCTTGAGCACGACTATAACTGACAGGTGTGGGTATGTAATTCAGACTTGGTAATTCATGGAAAATTACCCTGGTAAAAATTCCTGGTAAATCCTGTAGCAGTGAGATTTTGGCTGCACCACTTTGTGTTCCCAGCTGGTCGCACTTGCATACTCATACACTTACATACTCATGCAACTGCCCAGGAGCTATCTAGGGTCTGAGAATGAAACACACACACAAATTAATTTAAAAATGCTACTCAGTCAGAAGAGCATGGAACTCTTAATCCCAGGGTCACAGGTTTAAACCTCACGTTGGGCGCCATCTGATGTGGTGAATTTTTGGCTGCACAGCTTTGTGTTTGTTCCTAGACATTCGAATCCTTGTACCCACCTAGGAACTCTTTGCTGATTTGCCAATGAAAGACACACACGTTTATTTATTTTTTAATGCCTTGGCTACTTGAAAGACCCCTACTACCTCAGGCTCAATCAGGGAATTGGCCAGTGGCTAGTTACCCGAAATCTCACATGACTGGTCCTATTTATCTCCTGCTGATACTACAAGCCCATTCTTCTTCCCTGAGTCATTGAGATCCTCCTGTTCCTCCCTGCATACTATCTGAGCAACTCTAAGTGTTCAGCCCCATGCCCAGTCATTGGCTCCCGGTATCTTCTTTGATAGATCAAAAACCAATAGGAGACAAGGACCTTTAGCATCTGGACATGCAGAGTCAAAGTATTACCAACAAATCTCCAACAAAATCCTTATGTGGGAAAGCAAAGTCCCACACAGAAATCCATCCCAGTAGAAGAATGTAGAATCAGGTTTGAATGATTGGCACTCCTAACTTTCTCCACTCCCTGCTCCACAGGCCAGCTGAGGAGGAAGGTAAAACTGCATTCATCCCAAACAGGGAGAAAACTGAGTTCACAATATCTTCTGTTTTATCTTGTCATTTTAATCCATTTACACTTTTGTATTCAAATTATGTTATGTAACTTGCTTTAACTTGTGTCTTGCCTGAATAGTCTTCCAAGTGAGTCCTTTCTTTCACTATCTACTCTAATGTTCCTTTATTATCTCTTGCAGCCCTGACACACATACTTTCTTTATTCAAGCTTTACTCTCTCATTTCCCATTTTCACACTCCCTCCTCATTTTACCCCTTAGTTATTTATACAGTCCTAACAAAACCATAAAAAGCTACATTTTTCCAACCAACAACCAAGTGCCTGTGTCTCTGAACCTAATCATGGGCAACACACAGATGGCTCAGATGAGTGTCTTCTAGTGCAAGCCGAGAACAGCACTGCTGTGGAATCGCCGCATCTATCAAAGAAGTCTGCTTCCTGCCTAGTAGTGCAGAGGAACATTAATCCAAATTAAAGCTCTCACTGTGTAATATAGAACAAACAAGAGGAGCAGGAAAATGAGAAATAAGAGCTAGAGGACACCTCTTCCCAACAGATGCATAAGACACTACAAAGGCACACCAACAAATATGAAAAAACAAACCACTCAGCAAGCTCACAGCTTTTAATACCAGAAACCAAAGATAATGATTAGCTTAAATGCCAGAAAATTATTTTAGAGTCTTACTTTTTCAAAGGATAAATGGCTCAATGGGTAAAGGTATTTGCTACCAAACCTGACAACCTGAGTTTGATCCTTGGGTTTTACATGGTAGAAGGAGAGACCTAACTTCTGAAAGATGTCCCATGTTCTACTTCACTCATGTGCTGTAGCATACACACACACACACACACACACACACACACACACACACACGTGTGTATAAACAAACAAACAAACAAACAAACAAATGTAATACAAACATTTAAATGGATGAATGACCACATAGAGAATTTAAACAGATGAATGAACTAAGGACATTAACTTGAGACCTAGGCAAGACTGTTACCAAAGTGGATAGAATGGTCATTTTGGTGGAGAAATTCTAAAAACATAAAATTAAAATTCAGCTTGGACTGACAGGAGCCTGATATGGCTGTCTCTTAAGAGGCTCTGCCAGAGCCTGACAAATACAGAGGCGAATGCTCACAGCCAACCATTGGACTGAATGGGGGGTCTCTGATGGAGGAGTTGGAAAAGGGACTGAAGCAGCTGAGAGGGGTTGCAGCCCCATGGGGGGGGGAACAATAGTGTCAACTGGCCAGACCCCCTGGAGCTCCCAGGGACTGGAATACCAACCAAAGAGTACACATGGAGGGACCCATGGCTCCAGCCGCTTATGTGGCCTTGTTGGGCATCAGTGAAAGGAGCAGCCCTTGGGCCTAAGGGGGTTCAATGCCCCAGTGTAGGGAATGCCAGGGCGGGAAGGTGAGAGTGGATGGGTGGGTGTTGGAGAGTCAGGGGAATGGGGGATGGGATAGGGGTTTTCCAGAGGGGAGACCTGGAAAGGGGATAACATTTGAAATGTAAAAAAGGAAAATATGCAATAAAAGAAAAAATTGGATATATGCAAAGGTGAAATGTATGCATTCCCTTGAGTAATAAAATAAGTACAAACTAAACTAAACTAAAATAAACTAAAATTCAGCAAGGAAAGATGGGTTCTGAAAAACAACAGAACATAAAATGGTAACAAAAGAGCCAGTGGTGGTGAATATCATTAACGAACCAAGTAATCAGAAGCTCGGATGTCAGCTGTGAGGACAAAGCCAAACAATAATATGGTAAAAATGAATGAGCATGACCCAAACTCCCAGGAACTCTGGGATATAATTGAGAGATCAAACCTAGGATTCCATGAGACCCAAGAGTAGGTTAGATAAAGTCTAAAGGAATAGAAAATTTACTTATGGAAAGTTGGCAGAAAATTTACCGAACATAGAGAACGGACAGCCAAACACAAGAAGCATTTAAACTCCAAACAAATATCTCAAGCAGAACCACTCTATAATGTACTATAGTCAAGCTGTCAACACATAAAGCAAGGAAACAGTATTAAAAGTAGTAAAGAGGAAACCAACTCTTCTACAAAGACAGGCACAACAGGATATCATCAGAACACTCATCAGCAACCCTAAAAGCCTTGACAGCATGGAATGATGTAGCCTAAGCCAGAAAAGGAACTAAATTACCACTACAATTTCTATCTCCCACAGAGTTATCTTTTAAGATTGCTGGGGGGTGGGGGGGGGGAGAATGTTTCAAAGTAAGTACAGACTAGGGCAGTTCATGATGGCCACGTTAGCACTAGAGAAGAGACCCAAAGGAACTGTGGAAGGTGGAGAAATAATATCATTCACAGGATCATAGGAAATAAAGGACTTTGTAAGAAGAATGCGTTTGCACATTTATGGCTCAGGGAACACAGAGGGAGGAGAACTGGAAAGATGGTTAGAGCCAGAGGATCAGGGAACTTGCTGCAACACTGTGTATCCTAGCAACATCAGAAGCTATACCCATAAAGTCCCAACATGGCTGCCAAAGCATGAGCTGAATGAGGATGACATCCGTAGACCCACCAACCTGGCAGGGGTGGGAGGTGCATAGGGGATGCCCACAAGGCCTTAACCCTACATGAAGAACTGCAGACAGCTAAGGAAGGCCGACAGCAGGAGAAATAGTCTTTGCCAGGGAAGACAGCATCAGTTGGTTATCCAACACCGAATGGTCAACCCTGAAAACATATATACAAGTAACATTATATGGACTCATGTACTGAGCACATAACACACACACACACACACACACACACACACACACACACACACGCACACACACACTTAATGAAAAAAGAGGCCGTGAATTTAAAAGAGACCAAAGAGAAGTGTATGGGAGGCTTTGGAGGAAGGAAAGAGAAGACAGAAATTATGTAATTATATCATAATCTCGAAAAATAAAAGACAAAGAGGGAATGGATGAGTAAAGGCAAATTTGCAAAGATTTCCCCTGTCCAATGCAGCGAACCTTCTAACCCCTAACACAAATAGAAAAGGAAGAAAAGCCTCGGTAGCAAACCAGTTCCCCCTAGAACAATCAGCAATAACCTTGAATGCAAATAGCCTTAAGTCACTACTTAAAATTGTAGACTACGGGCCAGCAAGAGGTTTCGGCAGGTAAAGATTCTTGCTGACAAACCAGAATGCCTGAATGTTATGGATCCTATATGACAAGAGAGCCAATTCTTGCAATGGTCTTAGACCTCTACATACATGGCTTGGCATATGCATGCATTATGTGTATACACACATTCACAAACACATACACACTAAACAACTAGATAAATACATAAACATAATTTCTGAAAACTGTGCAAAACCACTGACTAGATGAAAAAACACAATCCTAGTTATCTGTTGTCGCCAGAAAACACACATTACTGGCAAAACCACCTTCAAACTGAGGGTTGAAGGATGGAAACCAAGCTTCCAGGCAAATAAAAATCAAGCTCACATTGCTACTTGATATGTGTAATGTATGAATATGATATAATAATGTATGAAATGAAGTATATTTCAAATGTGAATTAGAACAGATAAAGGAAGCCACTACCTACTAATAAGCAAAACAATATATCACGAAGATACAGTTGCTAACATGGATCCACCAGAGGCTGGAACTTCCAATTTCACTAAACAAACATGAATGGACATAAGAGAAAGATGGGTAGGTCCTCCTGTGATGAGACTGGGTGATTCCTATATCCCATTCTTATTTTTAGATGTCTCACCCACATTAAAAGTCAACAAAGAAGTCTCAGAGGTAAACTATGCCATAGAACAAATGGACTTAACTGAATATACAGGGTATTCAAGCCAACAGAAAAAGAATCCACAGTCTTCTCAGTAGTCTATGGAATCAGTCCTAAAACAGCACATATCAGATCACAAACAAGTTTCAATGAAAAAAAAAATACTTTCTTACATCATAGAGGAACAAAAACCAAAACTCAACCACAACAGTAAACCATGCAAATAGAGACCAAACAACACACATTTGAATGAACAATCAGAAGAAATTCTAAAAATTCTTAGAACTGGATTAAGTTACCCCGATATGATACGGGATATTAAATGAAGATGCAAGTGTAGGGAAGGAGATGCCTCCCTAGGAGCTATTTTTCAAGAAGGCCCCAGAGACGCCAAAAAACAAAATAGACCACTGCCATTGTTCTTCTGTCTGCCATAGCTAGATGGTAAGACCCCATGTAGTTGAAGACATAACACACTTTGGCTGCAAGACAGAGAAATCAGACTGAAGCTGACCTGAAACCCTACCCCAGGTGGTTAGCTGTCATAGTGGTTAGCTTTCATAGTGGTTAGCTGTCATAGTGGTTAGCTTTCATGGTGGTTAGCTGTCATAGTGGTTATCTTTCATGGTGGTTAGCTTTCATAGTGGTTATCTTTCATGGTGGTTAGCTTTCATAGTGGTTATCTTTCATGGTGGTTAGCTTTCATGGTGGTTAGCTTTCATGGTGGTTATCTTTCATGGTGGTTATCTTTCATGGTGGTTATCTTTCATAGTGGTTATCTTTCATAGTGGTTATCTTTCATGGTGGTTATCTTTCATGGTGGTTATCTTTCATAGTGGTTATCTTTCATGGTGGTTAGCTTTCATAGTGGTTATCTTTCATGGTAGTTATCTTTCATAGTGGTTATCTTTCATGGTGGTTAGCTTTCATAGTGGTTATCTTTCATGGTGGTTAGCTTTCATAGTGATTAGCTTTCATAGTGGTTATCTTTCATGGTGGTTAGCTTTCATAGTGGTTATCTTTCATGGTGGTTATCTTTCATAGTGGTTATCTTTCATGGTGGTTAGCTTTCATAGTGGTTATCTTTCATGGTGGTTAGCTTTCATAGTGGTTATCTTTCATGGTGGTTAGCTTTCATAGTGGTTATCTTTCATGGTGGTTAGCTTTCATGGTGGTTAGCTTTTATGGTGGTTAGCTTTCATGGTGGTTATCTTTCATGGTGGTTATCTTTCATGGTGGTTATCTTTCATGGTGGTTATCTTTCATGGTGGTTAGCTTTCATGGTGGTTATCTTTCATAGTGGTTAGCTTTCATAGTGGTTAGCTTTCATGGTGGTTAGCTTTCATAGTGGTTAGCTTTCATAGTGGTTAGCTTTCATAGTGGTTATCTTTCATGGTGGTTAGCTTTCATAGTGGTTATCTTTCATGGTGGTTATCTTTCATAGTGGTTATCTTTCATGGTGGTTATCTTTCATAGTGGTTATCTTTCATGATGGTTAGCTTTCATAGTGGTTATCTTTCATGGTGGTTAGCTTTCATAGTGGTTATCTTTCATGGTGGTTAGCTTTCATAGTGGTTATCTTTCATAGTGGTTATCTTTCATGGTGGTTATCTTTCATGGTGGTTATCTTTCATAGTGGTTATCTTTCATGGTGGTTAGCTTTCATAGTGGTTAGCTTTCATAGTGGTTAGCTTTCATAGTGGTTAGCTTTCATAGTGGTTATCTTTCATGGTGGTTAGCTTTCATAGTGGTTAGCTTTCATAGTGGTTAGCTTTCATAGTGGTTAGCTTTCATAGTGGTTATCTTTCATGGTGGTTAGCTTTCATAGTGGTTATCTTTCATGGTGGTTAGCTTTCATAGTGGTTATCTTTCATGGTGGTTAGCTTTCATAGTGGTTATCTTTCATGGTGGTTAGCTTTCATAGTGGTTATCTTTCATGGTGGTTAGCTTTCATAGTGGTTATCTTTCATGGTGGTTATCTTTCATAGTGGTTATCTTTCATGGTGGTTATCTTTCATAGTGGTTATCTTTCATGGTGGTTATCTTTCATAGTGGTTATCTTTCATGGTGGTTATCTTTCATAGTGGTTATCTTTCATGGTGGTTATCTTTCATAGTGGTTATCTTTCATGGTGGTTATCTTTCATAGTGGTTATCTTTCATGGTGGTTATCTTTCATAGTGGTTATCTTTCATGGTGGTTAGCTTTCATAGTGGTTATCTTTCATGGTGGTTATCTTTCATAGTGGTTATCTTTCATAGTGTTTAGCTTTCATAGTGGTTAGCTTTCATAGTGGTTATCTTTCATGGTGGTTAGCTTTCATAGTGGTTATCTTTCATGGTGGTTAGCTTTCATAGTGGTTATCTTTCATGGTGATTAGCTGTCATAGTGGTTAGCTTTCATGGTGCCAGAAGATGCTGTGTAGGACACTGGGGGAGAAAATGATCAATGGTGTTATCCAGCAGTGTTCCCTTGTGCTGGCAAGTTTTATATAAACTTGATACAAGCCAGAGTCATTTGGAAAGAGGGAAATTACAGTGAAAAAAAAAATGCTCCCACCGTTTTTGCCTACAGGCAAACCCTGGTGCATTTTCTTGCTTGATGTGGGAAGATCTAAGTCACAGTGGGTAGTGCCACCCCTTTACTGGTGTTTCTGGGAGCAGTGATTAAAAGTATCTCCACAAATAAAGGCTCAGGGTTGGACATATTCAATGCTGAGTTCTATGAAGCTTTTGAGGGATGGCTAACACGGAGGCTTCTCAAATTGCTCTGCAAAATAGAAAGGAAATGTATACTACCAAACACACCATATGAAGCCAGCCTGTGACTCGAAAACCAGATGAGAACATAGCAAAGAAAAACAAAGTGGAAACTGGACTTACTTCCAGATAGTAATAAAAATTCACAATAAATCACATGCACATCGAATTCAAGGTTACACTGAGATCAGACATCACAACCAAATTGGTTTTGTCCTGAGGTGCAAAGTTGGTTCACCATATGCAAATCAATAAGTATAATACACTATTTAAAGAATTTAAAAACAGAAATAATACAATTTTCTCAATAGATGACATAAAAGATCAATGTACCATAAAAAGCCTCTAAGGAATTTAAAATATATATATATATATATATATATATATATATATATATATATATATATATATCCCAACATAAAAAAGCTTCCCATGAAGAACCTCATACTAGATACTGAAAAACTGAGAGTATTTACACTAAACCATGGTGAGAGACAATGGTGATCAGTGTTACTCAGTAGAGTGTCTAAAGATTTGACTAGAGTAATGTACAATAGGAAAAAAATGAGATACAAACAGAAAAAGAATAAGCAAATTATGCTTTCTTCAGATGACGTTTTTCCTACATGTGAAGGACGCTAAGACTCCACTAAGAAAGCTCTTAGCTCTGGTGGATTGTACAACATCAATACACAAAAAGCACACTTTTCTATATCAATAACAAGCTTAATGAAAAGAAAATTAAGGAAGATATTGTGTTCAATATAAGTTCAAAAATAGGTAGAAATAAACATAATCAAGGGGGTGACAAATTAAAGACATTAAGGAAGAAATGGATAGAAGAAAACACGGGAAAGAGTAGCCTTCTGCACTCATGGACATGTAGAATTAATACTGTGAATTCTGCCCAAAGCTGTCTACAAAGTCATTACGGTCCCCACCAAAATTCCAGCTACATTCTTCACAGCACTTGGAAAATAATCCTAAAGTTCATATGAAAACAAAAGAGATCTAGAGTAGCCAAAGCAATCTCAAGTAGAAAGAACAAGGTGGAGACATGACAGAATTACACTACAGAATTTTGGTGACAGAGAGAGAATGTTAGCGAGCCAGACACTAACAAGCAGTCCAATGGAATGGAATAGAGGACCATAGAAACCTATGTGGCCTCGGCCGCTTTCTTTAAAAAAAAAACCACAAATATGAAAAACACGCATTGGAAATAATTTTTTTCAATAAATGTTCCTGTGTAGAATATGTTTCTGCATGTAGAAAATGAAATTAGATCCATTTATGTTACCCTTCAAGAATCAATTCAAACTGCATGAATGGCTTTGAGGTCGCTGCATGGAAACAGGGAAAACACTTCACAATAGAAAGTCCAGGCCAAATCATTCTGAAAAAGGATTCCAGTGGCAACAAACCCAAGAGCTGGCAAATGGGGTTCCATTAAAGTAAAAAGCAGAGTAAAAGGTAAAAGGGCAGTTGATGGACCAGGAGAAAATCTTTACCAATTATACCAGACAGATGTGGAAAGAACTGGGGGGGGGGGGGATTACCAAAAAAAATGTCTCTCAGTCACTACAGTGGCTGATGCACTGAGGAAACACAGTTCTCAGAAGAAGAAACACAAATAACTGATAGATATTTGATAAAGGGGTTAACATCTTTAATCATAAGGGAAATGAAAATTAAAATTGCTTTGAAATTCTGTCTCATGCCCATGAAAATGGTTAGCATCAGTAATGGCAGTTCTTCTTCTCTTCTCTCTTTGTGTGCACCCTTACTCTCTATCTCCCCCCACCCCCCACCCCACACCTTCTCTTCCAATGGCTACCCCCCTGACCTCAATTCTTGAGACCAGTGAACTTCCTGAGAGCAGCTTCCCCAATAAACCTGCCTTTAATATAATCTGATAAAAAGATAATGATATGACAAATGCTGATGCGGATGTCACAGGGAATGAAGAATCCAAACTCTCGACTGGGGTGGGTGTAAACTGAACATCTGAACATGGGTATGGAAGTTTCTCTGTAAAACTACAGAAAGAAGTAGCATATGAGCTGGCTGTACAGCTCTTGAGGACACCCAAGGGACTGTTTTTTTCCCTAAGGCATTGAGGATAACTACCCTTTTTGTTTCCGATATTATGAATCTTTTCAACTCTTTCAACTCAACCCTTTAGGTCATGAGTCTATGTGACATTGTTCAACAGATCTTTGATTGGCACAAACTCTGTGACCCAATGCCAATCTCTGGAATTGCAATAAGAGAAAGGTACTTTTAGCTCAAAATGTAGCAGCCACCAGATCAAGTAGAAGATATTCTGACCCTGTGGTTCCGGAGTTGCCTGTCCATCAACTTTTAGTTCCAGTCTGGAGAAAGCTAATCAATTAACGTGTGGCACAATGAATTTGATTTCTTCCTACCTGAACAAAACCAGCCAACAGTCAAGTATGATGTTTTTGTTGCCCACAATTATTATTATTATTATTATTATTATTATTATTATTATTATTATTGGAAATGCTTCTATAATGGCTTTGTCACTTAGAATCAGAAAGAAAAGAAAGAACTGGTTATGCCTTCTGGTTTGGAGCTGTCCCCGACACACACTCATAGTAGAATATGTTTTGTTCTGTTTTCTTTTGTTTTCAAGTCGCCTCTTTATGTGTGTGCACAAGCAGACATGTTCATGGATGTCTGTGGCTACCTGTGCTATGCATGTGGAGGCCAGAGGGCAAGCACAGGTGTTATTTCTGTCATTCTTCAGGTGCTGTTCAACTTTGTTTTGAGACAGGATCTCTCACAAGAAGGCAAAGTTGGCTGGTTAGAGAACCCTAGGGATCCACTGGCCTCCACCTCCCCAGTGCCGGCGTTGCTTATGTGGACCATCAAGCCCAGCTTCTTTAATGAGTTCTGGAGTCCTCGAGCTTGCATAGTAAGCACTTATTGTCTAAATTACTTCCCAAATCTCTCCATTGTTCCTTTGTTGCCATTTGGGAGAATTAATTTTGAAATGGGCTTTGCAGGGTGTGTGTTTTGAAAAGACCACTGGAGTCTGGATTTACAGTTTCACACAGTTTGTGACTAGTGAGCTACAATTTTCCCCTATTCACAAACAAGTTGCCAGTATCAGCTTTACACAGCTTATAACCCATTATGAGGATAAAATGTAACATTGCATTTTGAGTTATTCTAGAATAGAAATTTCTTAACAGTTTGTGTTCCATATTCTCTTATGGGGAAACTAGAAAAAAAATGTTCTGAGTTTTGCTGTAAGCACAGGCTTAGGTATATATTCTAGGTGTATCCAATCTGAGTACATCTTTTTGGTAGGCTCTGATTGAGAACTCAATGTGGGCAAGCAGAGTTAGGTGATAAAGGTTCTGGCCTTCTGTCATGGTGAAGTGACAGTGTCAGTTCCTAGTTAGTGATCATAAGTGCCTGTTCCGAGCCTGTCACTGTAATCCTTGTAGAGATCCTGGATGTGACATAACCAGTTTTCAGATTCCCTTCTGACTGAATTGTCTTGTACTCTGTTTATAACTAAGAACACACAGAGAGATGCAAATGAAGTTTTCTCTTTATAATGACATTTTTTTTATTCAACACTACTATTGTATAGCTTTGCCTCTGTTAGAGACTTGTATTTGATTTTTAATTATCTTAGTCTTCATATTTTACTTTGAGTTTTTAAAAGTGTGTTTTAAAAGGTATAAACAACTTTCAAAATTCTTATTACATTTATTTAGGATTCGGTTTGTACATGCTGTGGTATGCACGCTGAGGTAAAAAGACAAATTATGAAAGTTGGTTCTCAACTTCCGTCATGAGTCCTAGTGATACAACTCAGTTCACTAGCTTGGTTGCAATTGCCTTTACCTTCGGAGATATCTTGCCAGCCTTAAGTAATTTTAAAATACTTTTACATGATGTTCTTAGAGCAATTCAGAAAAGTAAGGCAAATATACCCTAGATGTCTATGAGGTTTGTTTACCAAAACATACATGCATGAGATGGAGAAAAAAGGAAGAAGAAAAGAAGGAGGATGATGTGGAGAAGGTGGTGGTGGTAGAGGAGGAGGAAATAGCAAAATAAAATATTGCAGTTAAGGAAAGAAAGTATCATAAAAGCATGAGGTGTGTTAACATAAATACATAAACAGGGGACAATTCTTACTGTATTCTACTGTGTTGTCTATTGAACAATAATAATAAGCCTCATTGTGGTAGAGTGTGGAAGGAAAATTAACCATAAGACTCCAGGAGAGGGGAGCATGGGATAGAAATATGGAAAAGGTCTGGAAGAGAAAGCAGCTTCCACGTCTGCAGGCCTAGCCCTCCTCCCTGCTCAGCTCTTGGACAACTGAGAAGCTGTGCTTCAACGGGGATCCTTCCAGTGTGAGGGAGCCACTTCAGCAAGTGACCCTGGCAAGCAAACGTACAAACGCACTGAACATGAAACAGTGCCGTGAACAGAAAAAAAAGAGTAAACATTATGCACAGTGAATGTGTCACACAAACAGCTGGCTATGCTGGGAGACGGCTCCTGGCCTAAGAAGTCTGCTCTAGTTTTGCACATTGTGTGTTACTTGTCTCACTATCAACCCCAATAAGCTGTTAAATGATCCCAGTTGGGGGACGTTGTGTTATATTCTATTCATGCCACTAGGCATTTCTAATTTAGGTCTCAGTAAAAGGCCCCATCCATCACTTTCTTTGGCCAATCCCTCATAGAAGAAGGCAGGAACTAGATCAAGACATCCAGAAGGTTAAAACCTATCTTGCCTCATCTAAATATCACTGTTCTAAAAACATCAAAATGTTTTAACTGATGCTTTTTCTGTTTGAAAGTGATTTTTAAGATCAAATACAACTGAATTCAAAGCATGGTGTACTTATGAATAATCAAAGGAATAGCATGCAAAGCTATTTTTCTTTCTTCTTTTTTCTCATAAATATCAGATCTAAGGAAAATGTTAAAGGGGAAATAAGCCTTGCAGTGTAGTGCTGTCTTTGAAATGTAGTTTGTTTTTGTTATTGATGGTAGATGTATTTAATATCACACTCTCAACATCCCTGGAGGAAGAAAATCTTTGCTTTTGTCTCTCCAGAATTGTGGCACGCTTTGAGTGGGCCCACAACACTGATCTGAACTTTAGTGTGTATAAATTCAGACAATAAGGGACATTTAGGGTTTTTAAACTATCATGATGTTTTTGCCTGATCAAGATTTCCTAGAATACATTACTTAACAGCCGCTTCTTGCTAACATATGAAGAATAAAAAATATGTTTAGATGTTCTATCTAAAATCCTCTGGGCCACACTACTGACAAGGTGTGAAATATCAGTAGGCCGGAAAACTAGCTTTCAAAGGCAAAAAGAGGCTTTGTCCTTGCCATCCATGTGTGAAGATGGAGTGTGTCCATCTGGGCATACAAAACGTAACTATCTGGCAAAATGTCTCTGTGTTGTGAATCGAAGCTTATTCTCTGTATTAGAAATAAACATCTCATTCTTATTAATAGCACAGAAAATATGAAGTAATCTACAGCCTCTGATGCTTCATTCATTTTGTCTGATTGCATGGGATCCAGTAAATGCGGAGGAGATCATGCTGCACATACAATGCCATGCCCTGTAACTTTTCTCCTAATAAAATTTTATGATTCCTTTGTTGTTAGAAACTCTTCACGAGTAACGTTTTGACAGATGCACGTATTATTGCTCAGGCACACGATGTGTTCCGAGCCACTCTTCCATTCATAGATGTTTAACATGTCTCCGCTTCATGCTACTGTAAAACAGCACTGCCTTGTACAGCTTTGTGGGTGAGCTTCTGTAGCAGCATAAATTTCCCCGCAAGTTGGGAGGAGCTAAGGTGGGAGGAGTACGGAGAGGATGAGAAGGAGTAAGGGAGGAAGAGGAGGAGTAAAAAGAGGAAGAGGAGGAGTAAAAGGAGGAAGAGGAGGAGTAAGGAGAGGAAGAAGAAAAAAGAAGAGGAACCAGGGAGGCAGAGTTGTAGGCACCATGGTTTACCACGCATGTACTGAGAGCAGTCCTGGATAACAACTTATATCTAGGTTAGTTAATTGGTTAACACTTCCAATTATGTGGGCATCTTGTTATTGAGCATTACCAAACATATAAAGCCTTTGGATAATCTAAGCATTAGTCTCATTTTCTACCAGGCCCACGTGGATGGTGGGGTGGTCTGGGCTCAGCCCAGCCTTGTGGCAGAGCCATCTCCCACACTGGCGACTTGTGGGTGGCAGAGCCGGAGTCTCTGGCCACCTGAGCTGGTGGCTTGAGCCAGCAGCTTGAACCAGTGGCCTGAGCTGCAGCAGCAGTGAGAACACACAGCTGCTCATGACCTCAGGCCTAGCCTAGTTGGGAAGATGGCGGCAGATTAAGAACGAACAGGATTGTAAGCTGCCATTTTTAAATATCTCCCACAACAAGCTTCCTGTTTAGGGGGTTCCCCAGAAAGGGGGCATTGCTATACTCAACAGTAGGCTGGAAATGTCTTCCTTAGCCCCTCTAAATGATGTGACCCATTTAAGCCACTCTTAGGGGACAAACAGAACAGTGTGATATTCTATAGCTGGTGTTCTGCCATGTCTCATTTTATCTGCTCCTTTCTGCTTACAAAAGTAACAGAACGATATCTTACACAAAAAGATGCAGAGACAAGGAGCCACACAGCAGTCTGTGTTAGTCAAGGACTGATGGGGGAAATGGGGGTTCCATAGGGAGAGGGAGGGAGGTAAATACAGAAGGATAGCGGTGGGTAAGATAACAGTAAGGATATCTGAAAAGCCACAAGAAATCATACAGTTAACTATTTACAAAATAACCTGTGACATACATAATCCTATGTCTGAATTCATAAGGTTTTAATGAACTTTTGTTATCTTGACTGCCAAGAGCCCAGACCTTTTTCCTTCCAAGAGCCAAAGACCACCTAACAAAAACTCCAACACCAGACACAAGAAGACCTCTTCTGGGCTGTTGGTGAGGACTGTTGAAGAGATTCCCAAAGCATACAGCATATTGTTGTTGCCTGTAGTTGCCCCTGGAGGTAGAAGGTAAGTCCCAATTGCTGAAGACACCGTGTACTTCAGACACAGGGCTCAGAGATCCCTGAGCCAAAATTGACCTGAACGCCCCCTCCCTGCAGACTAGTTTCATGGTACCAGATAGCTCCGTGCTTGCTTCTGAAGGCAGAAGGCAGCCAACAGTCCTACCCAGCTATGAAGTGATGTACATCAGTGACCAGCATGGCACAATGACACTAAGTCAACGCGACTGCTCAAGCATGACATCAATTGACATGCTAACGTAGATTTAGAAAAGCCAATGAGGCCTCAACCCTGCAAAAAGAACTATAGGCTTGTTGTGTGTAACTTTGCTACTTGCCTTTGCTCTGGGAATGGGCCATGCTACCAGCCCCCACTCAGCTTCCCTTGAATCTATGGATAAAAGAGACACACACAGTTGTTCCTTTTCAACTTGCCTTCTTGGCACAATTGCTGGGAGCTACAATCTCCTGCCTGAAAAAATGTGCCCTTATCATTCCTCTTAGCTCCACTCCTCCCACCTGCCCTAACCTTAGTAAGTCAGTTGAATCAAGTCCCTTCTAAACATCTCTGACCACCTGCCTATAGGAGCGGCCACAGCCCACTGCTCCTCCCATGACCTCACATAGTTGCCTGGTTCTCCTCTCTCCAAAACATAGCAAACTCCCTATTCCCTTCCTTCCATCTCCCGTTTCCTCCAGGGACCTGGAAGTCCAGCCTGTACCTTCTGCCTAACAACTGGCCCATGGCTTTCTTTACTGACAGATCAAGAACCAATTGGGGAACAGGACCTTAGCATCAGAACCACCCCTACATAGGCTGGGGAAAATTGGGAGCAGGAAAGGTAGTCTTCCCCAGGAAAAGAGCACACCAATTGTTTGCCAGGTACCCATCAACCCTGAAAACGTATATTCAGGTAACATTATATAGGCTGAGTCAGTTATATTTAGGAGTAACTATGTATACACATATTCGTGCAGTAACAATAAAGTAACAAAAAGAAAGGAGAAGCTTGAATTTGAAGAAGAATGAGGAAGGGAATATGGGGGGAGAGGGAAGGAAGAAATGTAATTATATTATGATCTAAAAAATAAAATTAAAAATATGAAAAAAGAAACCAGGGAGAATTTCACTGCCAAGAAAAATAGTTCCAAAGATAGTTGATCTCAATTGCAAATGAGCTGGGAGACAGACTTCGGGGCATGTGTATGGGACATTATCTTGATATATTAACAGAGGTGGGAAGAACTTCCCAGTGTGGGTGGCATCATGCTCTGAGCTAGGATCCTGCATTGTGTGAAAAGGATAAAGCAAGATAGCTGAGCATGACCGATCAATCGATCAATCGACCATTCCTCACTCTGCTTCCTGACTGCAAATGCAGTATGACCAGCTGCCTCACATCCCAGGGACTGTGACCCTCCTGGCATAACAGACTATACCTTCAAACTGTGACCCAAAGTAACCCCTTTCTCCCTTAAGTCTTTTTTTTTTCAGTTTATCAGAGTTGCAGGGAAAGTAAGACAGTGCCTTTTGCAAACAAATGGCATCTACATTTTCTAAACCAGCATAGTCCCTAACAGTATACAGACATTTCCCTCATACCTATAGAGAAGTGTCACCTTCACCCTTTACCAAGTTCTCATAGTTTGATGTGTCCCTTTTGCTACTGGACACTGAATGTTGCAGAAACCAAGCACGGCTCACTTTCAGCATCATTGAGGGCTTGTATCCTAACCTATTTGAAGTTTGTACTGATTTTTATTTTTAAAAAAATAATTGTCATCATTCTATTGATTTTAATTGATTTAAGCCCCTTAAGAATATATTGACACAATATATTGTGTCAATTAATTCATAAATTAATTCCTTAAAATGTAGTAAAAAAAATATATGATGAACTCATATTTTAGTGGATATTAGTGAGATTAAATTCATTGTTCCTGTGTTGTGACTTAGAACTTCACACCCTTTTCTTTATTCATACCTACTGGGCCCTTATTTCTTTGCTCAGTGATTTGTGGAAATGTGGGCTGTTTCGGCCTCTCTCATATTTGTTGTAACTATGTTTATGCTTCTTTCTATCTTGGTCTTTTTGGCCCTGTAATATAAGCAAATTGTCTAACATATCTTTGGAAGCACCCAGGACATAAATTATAAAATCAATGACATTTTTCTTTGATACTGAGTTTTGAAATTAGAAAATTTAGAACTTAGAAATCACATCGATAATAGCTTTGAAAGACATTTACATTTTTAATGGTTTTATGGTAACCTTTTTTTGAAACTTATTTTGGTAAAACTCATGAAATAAGGAGGTATATTCACTTTGTCCATTGAGGAACTGACCGATTGCTCCTTTCTCATGTGATTGATCCATCATCATTGCACACACCCTGTATTTTCGTGTCTGCTTTGGACAAATATTATACTGCTTTGGTATTGCAAACTATTTTAGGCTAGGACCAAACTAAATTAATTATTGCACCTTTATGTTTAGGGGAGAACATATTCATTCTTTTATCCCCACTCCCAAATGACTAAACAATTCAGACTGAGTCTTTATTATCTGAGTACTCTTTCACTAACTGATGTAGTAGCTACCAAAATTACTTCAGAGTTTGTGTTTTGTTAAATCATTACTTTGGAAGCATACTGTAATAGTTATTTTGATAGTTGCTGTGCTAAATAACCTGTCACAAAGAAATTTTAAAAAGCAAGAGTTTCTTTGAGCTACAGTATGAAGGCATACAGTCCTTTGTGGTGAGATAACAAGAGGGTGAGCTGGCTGGTCACACTGTGTCTTTAGTCAGGAAGCAGAGAGCAGACAGGAAGTGGAAGCAGGCTAACAAATTCATGTGCCCACCTCCAACAATGACCTGCTTCCCCCAGCAGGAACCGAGTGTTCAAACACACAAGCTTGCAGGGGAGATTTTGGGCTAAAATGACAGCAAATAGATATGTTCAGATATTAACATTTCCTTTTTAAAATGTATGTTTCTAAACGTATGTTCTATTTGACTTTAAATCTTTTGGTAGAATTCTGTGGTTTTGCTTGTGTACATCTCACCATTGTGTGTTAAATTTTTTTCTATATACTTTAAAATTTGTCCTGTTTTCTTTTATAAATGCCCCTCCCCATTAAATCCCACACAGATTGTTGCCAGTCTGTACTTTAGATCTGGGTCTGGAGATACTTACCAGTATTCAGACATTTCCATCATTAACTTCCACTTGATGTTGTCAAATATGCAGCCTTTACAATAATGATGGTTTTCCTCACCTTTCTCTACTGTTGTAATCTAAAATCTTTGGCCCCATAGTTTTATCTCATTATCTTGTTTTTGTAAAAACAAGTTCAATGCTGTTCATTCATTTCACTCTTGATTCTAAGGGGAATATCCTCAGTGTGCACTCAATAAAGATAAGGTGGCAGATTTATATTTCTGGGAATTGTACTTTTTTTTTTCTTTTTGGTTTTTCGAGACAGGGTTTCTCTGTATAGCCTTGGCTGTCCTGGAACTCACTCTGTAGACCAGGCTGGCCTCGAACTCAGAAATCCGCCTGCCTCTGCCTCCCAAGTGCCGGGATTAAAGGCGTGCGCCACCACTGCCCAGCAGAATTGTACTATTTTTACATCACCTTTTTTGTTGTTATTTTTAATTGTGTGTGTGTGTGTGTGTGTGTGTGCATGTGTGTGTGCATGCATGCGTGTGCGTGTGCATGTATGTGTGTGTGTGTGTGTCTACTCAGGCACATGTATGTGCAGGGCCTGCGGATGCTAGGAGAGGGCACTGGATCCACTGAAACTGGAGTTACCAGAAATTATAAGCTGTCAGACATGGGTGCTAGGAACTCAACTCTGGTCCTCTGGAAGAACAAGAAATGCTCCTAAATGCTAAGCTGGTTACAGCCCCTTAATTTCTTTTCTTTTAGTTTACAAGAAATAGGAGTCAGTATGATATTTTCATATATAAATATCGCACATTTTAACTATATTCGTCTCCCCTTATCCTCTCTTGTACCTCCTTGCTAGTTCCCTTCCTCTCTTCAAATCTTTCCACCTCTGATTTTATGTGTTATTTTTTTAAAGTCTAGACTCTGCATATGAGAGAAAACATGGGATACTGTGTCTCACAGCACCTGTCTTACTTCACTTTACATGATATTCAGATTCTTCCATTGTTGGGAGTCAGGCCAAGCCAAGGCTTTCTCATAGGCCCTGGTGGTAGGACAAAGAGAATGCTCATTCTGTGTCCTTGCCCGGAGGCAGACTTGGTAGGGTCTGGGCTGGGGCTGGGGCCTTCAAGGTTTTAGTTCCTGGGAACCCGACTTTTCCCCACTGAAGAGACTGGAATTATCAGTCCCAATAATAATAATAAGTCCTCTGAGCATTCTAGGATGCAATTGAGATATCCTGTGCAACATTGTTTGGTTAGCTTCCTGCTGACTCCATCCCATTGTGTGGTAGCTTTCTGCTTACTCTGCCTCTTACCTCCCTCAAACTATATATAAGATGTTGCACTTCTTAATAAACTTGCTTTTGCAAGACCTCATGACCCCAGCTTTCCTGTCTTCTTTATTACTTCTTATCCCCTGGTGCTCGTGCTCTCTCTCCCTCTCTCCCTCTTTCCCTCTCTCCCTCTCTCCCTCTCTCCCTCTCTCCCTCTCTCCCTCTCTCCCTCTCTCCCTCTCTCCCTCTCTCTCTCTCTGTCTCTCTCTGTCTCTCTCTGTGTCTGTCTCTGTCTGTCTCTCTGTCTCTCCCTCTCTCCCTCTCTCCCTCTCTTTCTCTCTCTCTCTCTCTCTCTCTCTCTCTCTCTCTCTCTCTCACCCATCACTGAAGAATGACATGCTGGTCCAGGTCAATCCACTTTTCTGCAAAGGACACAATTTTCTCCTAAATTTCTAAAGAAACACTAGTCAGTATGTAATATTGAATTAAATTTTCAACATATAACGAGATGCAACTATAAGATTTTCTTGGGTGGCATAAGATTTCTGTTAATACATCTCTTAATACTCAAGTATACTTTCATCCCAGCTAAAAATGCAAGCTTAGAGTGTGCCAAGTTCAATTTGCTCTGATCTTATTCTGGGTTTTAGGATGTGTATTCAACTGAAAATGCTGTGTAGCTTGGGAGTCTGCTTTATCCTTCAAAAAATAATTAATATAGAAGAAACTATCTCCTCATGAAATATTGACAAAGTAATTTTGTCTATGTTCTTCATTGCTTCCATCCCAAACCTTACAGGAAAAATGAGAGAAGTTTAACCAAAACCTACATCATGGGAGAAAATATAACCTGGGAAAAACTCAATGATTTTTGTATTGCTGCAAATCAAGTTGTATTGTTCCTAAGAATTGGGGGGGGGGGGGGAGGTTCCTTGGTTCTACTGAAAGTACAGGCTCTCTGACCTCGTGACCAAAACTTTGGCTACTATTTGAATAATGTTTTTCATAGTGTCCCTCTATGCAGGCTGATGGTGTGATGCAAATGCACAAGAGCAGCTTACAAGGTTGGCAAAGTGCAGACATTGAAATATATAAAGGGAGAAAAACATAATATAATGTAATTCGGGTGTGGTGTTCAAAATACCATCAGCTGGATGTAGTCTGTGATGTTTTTTTGAACTTCTGTAGATAGGTCTTCAGTATATATTTTTAAGGCACAATTGGGCTTTTGATAAGAAAAGAACAATAGGAGGTTTGAAATTGTGGTGACTCTTTGCCAAGAACCAAGGGTATGGATTTTCTGTAGCAACACCCTATGTTTTAAGACCCAACCAAGGAGGACAAGGGCTGTCACCCTCTCATAGGCCATCTGTCTGAATGGATGTCTGGTCCATCTGTCTAAACCACTCTCTCATGGCACACCCTCAGTTATGGGGTCAGGGAGTACTTGAGAGTATGTTAGAGAATGGCCCTTACCTTGCCCATCTTTCCCTGTGCCAACGTACACTTTCTTGTCAAGCCTCCAACATTCCTGGTTATCATCCTGCTTCCTGTGGCTCTTTGGATCTTCCCATGACTTTGTGTTCCTCCAGTCCCCAACTTTCTCTGGTCTATGTGAGCCTTGTATTCATGTTCTGTTGTTCTCATCCTTTCCAAGATGCCTGCCTTGTCTCTGGATTCTAGCTCCGACAGCCGTATTAGATAGACAGGGTCTCACTGCTGCATTCTTGGAACTGTCTCTTCATGCTCTGAAGACTGGAGTTCAGTTTTGACCACATCTTAATGCAGCTCAGACCTCCATGGCCCTGGCCCACAACCAGGCATGGTGCCCAGTATTCCTGGTGAAATTTATCAGCCTACATTTTAATCAGATCTCTGTGAACCACCAACCCATGATTGGAGCAGAGTTCTGAGAATCATCTTCTGTTCTTCTAGAGATTCTCAGATGCTGCCCCATGATATGGAAGTGTTTTCTGACAAGCAGATGTGAAAGTGCCCTCACATCCTATCACAGAGACAGTGATGAAACCAATGGGCTTCTTGTCTAGACCATATCCACAGAGACAGTGATGAAACCAATGGGCTTCTTGTCTAGACCATATCCTATCAGGCATTCGTCTGCTGTGCCTAAGACAAGGCTTTCTGTGAGGCTGCAGATAGAAACTTTTGTTGGATGGATGTTCTTCTTTTTATTTAAGTTGAATCCAGATGTCCTTAGTAAGTAAGAGTGTGGACTTGTGTCTCCTGCCAGACTGTTGGGTCTCAGCATAACATCTCCTGTCCACTCCCCCGAGCTCTCTGTCCTGGCGCCTTTTCAATTTTTTTTTTTTTTTTCTGGAAAGAGTGGAGATTAGTGAGACTTCATGAATCCTGTACTCTGTGGTCTCCTGGTCTCTCCCTGACTGGATGTTGTATGGAGAATCTGTCACTAAGCATTCTGGGAGCCAATGGTCTAGAGCATCCTCTACTTGCTGGGATACTTCATTGCCTCTAGCCCAACCTGGAGAGATGTTATTTAAATACCTGTCTTAAGAAATGTGGCTTTGAGATTAAAAACCTTGAACAAACTTTTGTTCCTCCAAAAGGTCCCCAGAAAGGTTTGAAGAAAGCAAAATATTTTAGATTCGGTGACGAATTAAGATGCTATCTGAGGTAGAGAGACGGGGACAAGATGGAGTTGCTTGTATGACTAAGGCTCTTGTTAGTGATGTGACCCTGCTTCCCACAGGATAGATGAGAAAGCTGAGGTAAAAAGGAGAGGATCTTCCCTCCAAGCACTTCAGAGAAAGCCAACACATGGCCCATGGCCCATGGCCCAAACCCAGCCATTAGTTAAACTGTGACTTAGCAGACAGAGCCTTCTTATGCATAGTTGGAACTGATAATTGCCCGGTGTGAGCTTGGTTTGACTTACTATTGGTCAGAAAGATGAAGAGCTACTTTCTTAATGTTTGCAGGTACTCATGGGAAGAATGTGGGAAAGAAACACAAAAGCGTACCTTCAGTTCTGGGCTGCCGATTTATATATAAATGAGCCCAAGTGCATCATGGGAGATTTAACTTACATACAGGATGTGCTGTTATTCAGGAACTAGTTAATAGAGTACCAGAACCCTCTTCTTGAGACTGAGAGTAGAGTGGTGAGTATGAGGTGGGAGGTGTTTTAAAATACTTTTTTTTTTTTTTTTTTTTTGTCAGCAGGGAACAGCTTTAGTCTAAATGCAGAGGAAGAAAAACAAATTAGACCAACTATTAATACCAATGTTTCCATCATTAAAGCAGCACGGTCTGGCTGCTGCTTAAAATAAGAAGCCATTTGTGACCTGAAAGTTGGTCAGCCCCAATACCTACGGATCAACCTAAAAATAGAAGTGAACCTCACTTCCCAAGAGCATACTACGTGCATTTTTATAGCTAGATCATATAGGGAAATCGGCGTGTCTATTATTAAAATAGAAAGGCTGGGTGTTAGAACACTAATTTGGAGCAGAAAGATTATGCAAGACAGATTCTGAACATGGAAATAATAATTCTCCTTTGAGCAGGAAAACTTCCTGCTTGGTTTGATAGGACTCGGTGGGTTAGCAGGCCTGTGGTAGAAGGCTGAGTGGGGAAGTGAGCCAGAGAAAACGTTAGCGACCCAATGGACAGATTCAGACTTGAGCTTTACAGAGAAGCTATAAATATGTTTTTGCTGTGCTCTAAGAAGCAGTAAAAGTCACTGAAAAAAAGAATGAGAAGCAAAGCATGAGAGATCATTTTGTTGTTGTTGTTCCAAAAGGGACGGACACCTCTGTGTTCTTTAAAACTGAAGTCAAAGGAAAACTTAAGAATGCAGGAAATTTCTCAGAGTGGTGTGCAGTTTGCCCTCTAAAGAAGTTTTTCAGAAGTTCAAGCTGTGACCCCACACATTGGAAAGACCCTTGGAAAAGGGTCCTTATTTTAGGAAGAAACATTTACAAAGGAACATGGAAGATTAATTACCCTCCAAAGACATTTAGGAAAGTGAGTGGAAGGCATATTGCACGTTGGCTAGAGTATATGGGCTTTAACATTGTTCACGGTCAGATGTCCTTGCCACCACAGTGATGTTGTATTACAGGAAATGACGCAGAATTATTTATAACCAAGCTGGTAAGTGATGAGTTCTGCATGTGCCGTTGGACCTCGGGGCTTTCAGCGTGTGGAGCTGGGAAGGAGGCTTTAGCCTAGAAAGGTTGTCAAATTCACTGGAGAAAGTAGCATGTGGTTTTCCAGAAAGTGTGCGGTCCCAGGAGTGTAGATAAGAAAGGCAGAGAGATGATGTATCTTTGGATTATGAGAAAGTGTCCAGGATATCCAAAGCAGAAAATCCAGACTGGAAATGCTGGGGTGGAGAACTGGAGAGGAAGCCTGGAGCCAAGTTACAGATGGCTTTTCTTCACTTAAGGGTTGGAGTCAGTTCAGGATTTGAGTGCACATAGTTCTCTAGAGAAGTACAGTCATCAGGAGAGGCTGTGTAGACAGGGAAGAAAGTCACTAGGTGATGAACTTGTTACAGTGATTACTATAAGCAGCTGGGTCCTCTCTTACTGACAACTCTCTGAGAATATTCCTCAAAATTGTTTTTTTTTTTTCCATGCCTGAGAATTTCAAAATCCCCATTCTCATTGTTTGAAGGTTAATGGGCTTTTTATGTATCCCTGGGTGGCTGGGGTCAGATGCAGATCAAGCTGTCAGGAGCTATTTGGTTAGAACTTTGTCTGTGGCAATGGCTGTTTGACTTGGGAGAGTCTGCCCTTTCCTCAGAGCTAGTTGCTCTTCAGTCACTAAGAAGTTTGGAGCAGACAACTTGCCTATGCACATTTGTGTTTCTAGTTGTCTCCAACCAGTGTGAGCCTCTGCAGTGCTTTGTGTGAAGGCTCTGGCTTTGTCTGCCCAGTCAAAGCTGCTTTCCTACTTCTTCCCCATCAGCTTAGACATATTTATGCACTGGACATGTTTGCAATGACAAATTTGACTGTATTCTAGACATGCAAATAAATGGGAACAAATATATTGCGGAAAATAACTGCACTCCAACAAACGCACCCAGGGTGTATCCTGAACAGCTTCGAATGCTCCAGTATTCACCTTTCCCTTCTTCATGGGAGAGTTTGTCCCACATCAGGTTCTTTCTCTTTTTAACCAAGAAAATCTCTTGTGGCCGTTTTCTCTACCTCATTTCCACTGTGCTAGATGCTTGGGATAGGACAGATGGACACATCTTTCTTGTTTTCCCAGCACAAATGAGCTTTACACTGTTCAACTCAAAATGGTAGATATTTGCAGTGTGTACTATGCAGCGGGTAATTTTACTTGGAGCTGTATATGGGGAGGTATAAGCATAAAAATGCTTGTAGTTAGAAACAAATGCTCTAACTTAAGATGGATTCTTTGAAAAGAAAGCAATTTGTGGCCCCAGAATGGAAGGAAGCAAGGCTGCTTTGGCTGTGATACACCAGGCTCTGATATTCATTCATTCATTCATTCTTCCTTCCTTCCTTCTTTCCTTCCTTCCTTGTTCTCTTTCATTCTTTCTTTTGTTAGTTCTTTCTTTCAATTCGCTTGGTTCTTGCCTCTTGTGTGTGCGTTGTCATTAGATTGATTCTCTTCTGTGATTACTGGGCATTTACAAAGGGCCTGTCTGCATGCCATGTTCTTTAGTATAAATGCCTCTGTGTCTAGAAATGGAGACACCTTACTGTCATTTACAGAGCACAATGTCTAAGAGCTGAAATGGGAGTTTGGGTCTCCTGTTAGGTTTTCAGAGCTGAAGAAACCTCCTTTCAAAGCTCACTGGAAGTCCTCCATTTGCATGCCATTGGCCAGAACCATGTAACCAGTCCATGCCCAACCAGCCACTGGGAAGGAAAAAGGATTACACAACTAACTTTAACCAAGCATGGAACAGTAACAAGAGCATGGAGACATACACCTGCCCTCCCAGAACGTGGGATCTTGTAGACTGGAAGTTCTAGGCCAACTTGGACTATGTAGGAAATAGCAAGCTAACCTGTGCTACATAGGTAAGATCCAGTGTCCAAAAAAGAAAAAGATAGATGGAAAAATACATATGTAATGAGCCCATTCCCTAAAGCTCATAGTCAGAGCAGATTTCAGTTTGCTGTGGGAGTCCCAGTCTGAGCTCGTATTTTCCAGAATTACATAAAAGGAAGAAGACGCCAGTAGAGTCTGCTGTTAAACCAGAGGAAATCAAGAAAGAGCAAGGGAAGACTTGCCTTCTAGTGTTATGAGGGAGGACACCGTCACAGGATAGTTCTCCTCTGGTCCAACAAGCTGCACATCTGTACTTGAGTCAAGGATGATCAGTTTAGGCAGAGAGTCTATGTAGGAGCTTAAAAAGAAAGCATACCCACTATACGCCTACTTCCTCCTAATTGAAACAATCTCTCCTGGGGAAAGGTAAGAGGATTGTAAGGATCAGGAAGTTACTGAAATTTAAGAGATGCAGGAAGTTCATATGGTTCTAAGGTTCACAGGACCCCACCCTGAAATTACACAAGCTGTAACGACCGCTGGAGCCAGAGGAGTTTTCAGCTATGGAGCTGCCTCCACGCTATGCAAGGAACTCTAGGGATCCAGCTTTCATGATCCACATGCTGAGGCGAGCTTTTCATGATACAGATGCTTTGAACCATCTTTGCTCCTGTAAGCAAACTCCGGAAACTCACCGGCTCACTAAACCAGATTTCAGTGACATCACTTTCGTGGTCTATCGTTGGTGTTCTCTCTGAGGCAGATAGATATTCATATCTCCCCTGGAAAGTCACAGAGCAATATGCTTCAACTTCGCAGAGTTTTTGGTGGCGTTTTGTTTTGTTACAAAATTTAAAGGAGCTGTCTGGTAGAAAGAGATGAAGGCACAGAAGTTGCAAATCAATTGTCCTTCCAGATCAAGACACCATCTCTTTTGGCACAACCACTAAGATTTTATTTATTAGTCTCTCGTTTGTTTTTAATCAGTTATATAAAACAATATTCACATTCTTTCCCCTCTTGGTTTCCACACTAAACTCTAACACAAACAGTTCTGCGTCTACTTGGAAGTCACGTTTTGTTGTCCCATGTTTCTGAATACTCGTGTATCCATAATGTTTCAAGGTCTTCTGTGAAAATAGCAAGAGGAATGATTTTAGCATCCCTCAAAAAGCTATATTGTCAAACATGTGAGACTGTTTTTAAAAGTGAGAGAATCCCTCAATAAAATTAGGAGACTGTGGGGTGGGTTTATACGTATGAATCAGGGATGGGTGTTGGGAAGACCGACAACAGGCTGACAGAGGTCGGGTGCCTCTCCAAATATGAGTGATCATCTCTTCCAGATTCCTACCCCGCCCTGCTTGGGTACCACCCACCCTGGAGCATCTAGCAGGCATAGGCACTTCCTCTCTCACTGAGATTGTAAGTGCTTTCAACTTTTTGTTGTTGTTGTTTTGTTTTTTAATTTTTTTTCAAGTAAAGGAAGTTTTGTGGCCAGTTTTGCGACTGCAGATTCTTCTGTTGTGTGACTGGCTCTCCTTCATGGTGATGGCCTTAGAGCCATTATTTTGTGTTTATTGTTACCTTTTATTCAAAACTATTTGTGGGACATTTTAGGGATTTTTCCATTACTATCAGGAAATGCAAAGAACGTGCCTACCAGCCATATATTAAACCAGCGTCATAGTTTCGCATTTGTTCAAAAACTGTAATGTAAAATAACAGAATTTGGGGATACAAACATCTACAACTAGCACTCACCTAAAGTTTCTTAAATTTCCCAGAATAATTGTTTAATTTATTAAGCAAGAATGCACAGAAAGGATGTCTAAGCGAGTGGGTTAATTTTTATGCCATCCAGCCATCTCACAGCACCACAGTAAGTGGTGCAAACAGCAAAGCATTTAATCAAAATACGGGAGCCAGATGGGTTTTTCAAAGACTCATTCAGAAAGTGTAGGCTCAACAGGGCCTGAGAATCCTGAGTCTCAGATGCAAGATGAGCAAGGAGGGGCAGCCAGAGGCTGAGGGCTGGTTCCATTTTCCTCTCTTCATCTCATCCAGAATTGTGGCACGCATGGACTACAGCAAGCTGGAGTTATCTGTCCCAGGCGGTCCACGTGGTCCCCACCAGCTTCTTTAGCGGGAGCCTCCAGCACCTTCCCGTTCTCAGAAGAGCCCGACTGCTCTTCTCCAGCAACCTCTACATGCATTGTTTACATATGTATCTGCGCGGCCAAATATACAGCCACCTATTCAATCTTTCAGGCTATTTCTTGCATGAACACATCGCGGGAGAGATTGCGTGAGAGCTCTGCCCACTGCAGCCTCCACCCGCGCCTCGCTCCTCCCGGTCATCATTACAAGAGTAATGATTGCACGGTGGACACAAAGCACATGAGCTCGGAGCTGCCAGGGTCTACCACACGGGGATGCCTGGATTCCCAGTTTGCTCCTTCCGGTGCTCGGTGCTCGGGTGGGTAAGAGGAGGACGATGTCCTGCCCAGCCAAGACAGAGTTGGTGCTTGGGTGTGGTCTCTCTGGGGTGAATTTCAGTTGGTATAGTCCAGCCCCAGAGCTAAGGTGAGGCTGAGATTGCTGTTTCTCGCCCTCTAAGGCATTCCTGGGAACAAGAGCAATATTCTAGCGACTTTCTCTCTCTCTTTCTCTTTTTTTATTCTTTTAAAAATGCTAAGAAATCCCCACCCCGCCCCATCCCGGCTGCTCCCTGGCCCTCCTTGGTTTGGGGAGACACACACGTACACACACACACACACACACACCGACCGTGGAGTTCCTTCCACTGAGCCCCAAGTTTTCTCTTGAATTGTGTGCCAGCATGGAGATTCAGGTGTGTGTGTGGCGGGACTTGGGGGGGGGGGGTGGCGGGGGCGGGGGGGGGAGATCAGCTACTCCTGCCTACTGACTTACTGAAAGCCAAGTCAAAATTAACCAGTTTCAGGCTCAGAAACAGAACAAAAGCCCTCCTTCCCCAGGCACTGGCCTCCCGCAATCAACAATTTCCTTGTGCTTTGCTGGAACCCACCCAAGGGGCCGCCAAATGAACAGCGCACAGTCACACTCGGTGACTAATTCAGCACCGGTGCCTTTAGCCCCCCCCCCAACCCCGCCCCTCCTGCTACAAACTGAGCTCTGACTTCTCCAAAAGTACCTGCCACTTGGAGCCAACCCCTACCGCACCCCTTCCCCCGCCCCAAGACCCACACCGCAGCGGCGCCTCCGCAGCACACCGGGAGCTCGCCCAGCCTTGCACAGCGCCCTCCTCCCCCGCGCGCCGTAACCCCCTCCCTGCGCATCGCTTGTACTCTCGCCCCGCCGCCGCCCGCCACTGCAGCACCGAAGGGAGGAGGCGGAGGAGGAGGACCGCAGCGTGGCCGCCCGGAGCCACTTTCCCGCCCCTCCTCTCGCCGCCGACTAGCTCAAAGGAGTCACCACTGCGCGCGCCGCAGGAGAGAGTGGCAGACCGAGGCGGCCCCGGACTGCCAGCGGAGGGGTGCTCGCAAGGCGACCGCTGCAGTGCAGACACCGCTCAGGGCAGGGGGTCCCCGGCGGCTGGAAGGGTGAGTAAGGAGTCCCCCGCAACCGTGGCGAGGGCTCGCTCCGTTTTAGATTCCTCTTCTGTACCGGGAGACCCAGCGTTGTAACCAGAGAACTTTTTGCAGCCTCCCAGAAGCGCAACTAGCGCAACTTTGCCGGCTCTGGCCCCGGGAAAGCGGCTGCAGGTGAGGCAGGCTGCCCGCTGGGGACCTGTGTTGGGATGGGAAGCAGGGACTGTCACTGAGGCAGTGAGTAACCCAGTGTTTACTGGGCTGGGGCAGGTCAAAGGTGCTCTATGTTCCGGATTCAAGGGCAGGTGGGTGGGCGTCCCCTGGCTTCTTTGGGGGTCGAGGAGGGGAAGCTTCAGGAAGGGCTGCAGAGACTATTTATTCAAAGCAGGCAGCCGGGAGCTCCCACCATCACCGAGCCATCACTGCAGCCTCTGGCTCAACTTTTTCTGCGGGGAACCCTCTGCAGACGTGCAGAGATGGTTGGAAAGCACGGGGAGCCGCAGTCGACTCTGCGGGAGGCTAACAGAAATCCCGTCAATTTTCAAACTCTTCCAAAAAAAAAAAAAAAAAAAAAAAAAAAGCGGAAAGCAGAGACGCGTGCCTACTGTGGCCCTTTGTAAGAATCCAGATTTCTCTGACACTGCACCTCCATCCAGCAAAACCTTATTGAGTGTCCACTATGCGCCTGGCGGCTCAGCGAAGCGCATCTAAGAGTGAGGGTTTCTTAGGAGAGGGACTGTCCCCGATGATGATGATGATGATGATGATGATGATGATGATGATGATAGCAACAATTACTACCGAGGTCTCCAATTTAAGACCAAGAGGAAATGGGGCGACAGCTCACCATCTTCTCTTGGTGGACTTTTCGTCTTCAAATGGGCTCTAAAATAGAGAGTACTTTCTCCCGCGAGGCTGAAACGCCTCTGGCCAGGCGGGAAAGATTTTAGAATGCCGGGATGAACTTGGCTGGGGAAGCCAGCACCCCACCGCAGATACAAGGAGCATCTCTGTGGGCGTGCGGGAACCTCAGTCGCCACGCGCGGGGGCGGAGAGGGAGGAGCTGAGTCACCAGCTCTGGAAGTACCGCCTGGACCACTGGAGCCGGGGTGGGGGCGCTCGCGTCATCCTCTACGTGTGGGCGTGATGCAAATACAGCCCCGCAAGGAGGGGGGGGGGCGGGAGGTGGAGGATAGAAGACCCAGCCTGTCTGGGAGCGCGCATGTGTGCGTCAAAGGCTCCCGGGTGATGGATGCCCTGTGGCGCGCCCTGTGCAGAAAGCAGTGACTGGAGGGACTAGGGTGGGAGGATAGACTGCGGCAGGGATGACAGGGAATGCGGGGCAGGACAGAGGCTGCAGGCAGGCTAAGAGCTCCGCAGTGCGCCGCAGTGGTAGCACTGGGAAGGCGTTGTCTCAGCGACTAGGATTCCCCCGGGTACCCAGACGTCTTTGAAGTCTCTGAGGGATGCCCAGATATTCCTTTCACCCGCTGGAGTATCTCCCTTCCTGCTTAGCTGATTGACTAAGGAAGGGCGGGGGACGCCTTTCAGTTTACTTTTTGTCCTTAGCTGGAGTGAGACAGTTCTCTCAGACTCCACTCATTTTATGTTGGCAAGCTTCCTAGTGCTCGGCGCAATTTTTCAAGCAAATGCTGTCTTGGTTGAGTTCATCAGGCTCTCTAAGATCAATCCGTTCCTCAGGCTTTAGGCAGAGGCCTTGGCATCCAAGTGGGATTTCAGAATGGCTTAGAAAACATAGTGGCTCTTTGGTTTTTTTTTAAACCATAAAAATTCGTGTTGAAAGCATTGCTGGCTGTTCTTGCACTCTTTGATGGAATATTAAAAATCCAACCCAGCTAAAAAAAAAAAAAAAAAAAAAAGACCACATTCTGGGAAACCTGTATCAAACCTTTGACTGAATGAACACAAAGTCTGTAATATGTGCCACAAAAGGAATTCCTGGGGGGGTGGGGGGGATGGACTAGCAGAGAAGAAAGGGGAGAGGGAGAAAGGGAGAGGGAGAAAAGTAGTTACCAAGAAACCCAGACAAAGATCTGGCTTCCCATTTCTCCAAAGACGGTCATCGGCCGCTAGAATTTTATCTGCTGATGTGCATCCTCCATGGCAAAGAGCGGTGAAAACCAGCCCATGGAGGACTTCCTCTCCTCACAGAGTTGTGTTCAGACAGCCCTGGAGGTGTAAGAAAGGATGAAATAAACACCTTCTAGAAAAAAAAAAAAAGAAAACAGTTTTGTTTTTTTAAAAAAAAAAAATATCATAGAGATTTCCCACATTGTTTCTTAAATGAAATTTGGCGCTCAGTGTCAACACGTGCAGACAGTAGTCCTTCCCTGACTCTCTAATGTAAAAGCAAATGGCGTTAGCTGATGTCTGGGGGGAGGGGGGGGAAGGGGCGGGGAAGAAAGGGTCTGGAGGAGAGCTGGCTGCTTTGGGGGTGAGAAGTTTGTGGCTCCACAACAGGGAAATTCGCTTCTCTGGTCTCACCCATAGATTAACCTAAGAGATTTTAAGTAAAAATGGTGATTATTGTATTATGGTTCTTAAATGTGAATGATATACTCCAGAGAGCAAGATAGCAGTTCCCAGCCTCGGAGTGATTCTTGAAAAGATGCCATCGTGTACCGCGTGTCACATGATCACCAGAAAACCCATTTTCTTAAGACTGGGAAAGTGAGCGCTTATTCGGAAATGAGTTTGTTGAAGACGACGTGTTTTGTGAATAAAAGCATCTGATCCGTCAGTGTGTCTGTCATCTTGGGCAGCTCAGCCTTGTTGTTCATCTTAGGCACCTAAGAGTAGCTTTCTTGGGCTGGTGAAACTGAAACTGCTCTCTACAATCTGTTCAATTGCTTTAGGGGAGAAGCCACAATCCACCGGTGTGTTTTCCTGGCTCCTGTTTGTCGGGCTTTCTATCTGACACAGATTCACAGAGCACATACTTGTTTCAATTCATCTTTGAATCCAATGTAAAAATTTGCCGCAGATTGAATTAGGAGAATCTTCCTTGAGGTAGCTGAGAGCAACAAGAGGCTAAGATTACTGTTTAGCTCTTGCTAGACATGTCTTAATGCTATATGAAGACACCATTTGGCTTTATCACAGTCCCTGCACAGCGAGGGCCGGTTAGTGTTCATTGCCTATCATGGCAGCTTACGCTGCTGGGCAGGTTGAACAACATAAAGTAAATAAACAGATTGGTTGAATTGGGTAGTTTGCTGTCTCCTAGTTCTACAATCTTCCATGCCAAGAAACAGAAAGATAGATGGCGTATATTTTAAATTTGAATTTTTAAAAATAAACTATAAGAAATATTTTTATTAACTCATTGAACGTTGCATGAAGCTTGTTGCAAAGAAAGCGGTCCATTCACTTCTATGTTGTGCCTTTTAGGGTATGTGTAGCCTAATTGCTAATGAAGCAGTGTTCAAGGCTTGAATTGATTTTAGCATTGTTATATCTTCTTCGTTTATTCTGTTGTTTCTACAATTAAGACAGAATAAATACTTTTAAGGTTTTAGTTTTACGGCTGTGTTATGAAGTGCTGCTTTACATGATACCAGCTTAAAAGCTGCATATATATATATATATATATATATATATATATATATATACATATATACATATATATATATGTGTGTGTGTGTGTGTGTATGTATGTGTATATATATATATTATTGTTACCATTTTACAGCAGCTATAAGTATATTAATGTTGTTGTGCAACTATTGCCACCAGCATTAGAAATACTGTGACTCTGGGAATTAAACTCCTGGTGTGACGACAGAGAGCTACAACAGGTGCATTTATACCAAAGCATTGCTTGTTGATTACAGGAACAAATGCAAACTTGTCTTGTCACACTGTTATTTTATTTACTAAATGCAGCCAATGTTGTGTAAAGCTCATTAATTTCACCATTTAAAAAAAAAAAACGAAATGGGAGGGGCTGGGTTGAGGACTTAGTTAGCAGCAGTGCTTGGTGTGCAAATGTGGGGCGCTGAGCTTGGAGCCTTGTGAAAGGCGGGGTATGCGCTGATTTGCATGGGCAGAGCTGAGGAAATCAGGGCAGGGGGATCCCTAGAGTTCACTGGGCAGCCAGCCTAGCTGACGTCATGAACTTCAAGCTCAACAAGAGACTCTATGTCAAAAGGAAGGCAGAGAGCGGTTGAGGGAGGCACAGAATGTTGACCACTAACTAGCTAACTAACTAACTAGCTAGCTAGTTCTCAGTCTCTCTCTCTCTCTCTCTCTCTCTCTCTCTCTCTCTCTCTCTCTCTCTCTCACACACACACACACACACACACACGCTCTCTCCCTCTCTCTCACACATACACACAAACATACATACACACAAAAAAAGAGAGAAAAAGGAAAGAAAGAAATGAAAAATTTTCGAATACTAGTCTCTCTTCACTAAACTTCAGTTCAAGGACAAGTTTGGGGAGAGACTGTTGCCTTGTTTAAATCCAAGTTTAAGAAAAACTGTCAAATGACTGAAGTATGACACTGGGGTGGGGCTTGGGGGAGGCATACTATAACCAAGCCCAGTTTCTGAACCTTGCTGATCCTTTGTTTCCCTTGCTGTGAAAATTGATATTTAGCTTTTAAGGTTGTCTGTAATGATATATACAAATGCTACTAGCAAGCTATTCATAGACAGACCGTGTAATTTTAAATATATCGGTTCTACTTTGTACGCTGAGAAAAAAAGGCTTTCTCTTCTCATATCATAGTTGTAAAAGGAAGACTGGCATTCTTTTTTAATGAATGAAGATCCCTTTTTCTTCATCAAAATTCACTCCCAGAAGCAACCAGATATTTCCTGAGATTCTAGAGAATTTAACTGTGTAGTTACAACTGCCCTGTTCTTAAAGAGAGTCCATTTCTGGACTAGTCACACCCTGAGCCTGCATCATGAACTATCCACCTAGGCAGACACACCACACATCAAATTTTGAAAGGCTCTGTGTGTTTTATTTAGTGCATTGTGGTCCTGTTGCCTCTTGAAATTCTGTGAGCAAGGGGTTACCTGTTTTTTGTTTGTTTGTTTTTTGGTTTTTTGGTTTTTTTTTTTTTTTTTTGGTTCTGGGCCCTCCTAATTATTCAGTACATATACAGACTATGCACACAGACCAGACCTTGTATGTGTAATTAGATTTTATTGTGACTCAGGCCTGTTATTGTTCAGAGATCTCATAATTTTCCCAGATGGAAACACATCAGCAGACACCTAATTCCCGTGTTTGTTCTCTGCACTGTGCCAGCCTTCGCCTGGCTTTAAGCACCCAATGTGTGTCAGAGCTGGATGAGCAGTGAGAGTTTATGAAGCAATGTTCCAAATTCTCCTTAGGAAACTTCAGTGGATCTCTCATCCTCGTCATTGTCCCTGTGACTCTGGAGGAAATGAAGATGCAGGTTCCAGGTGTGCCTTTAACAGGGACACCGCAGCTTGCTTTTAAGATTTTGTCTTCTCCAACATTCAGGTTTGAATATCTACAAATCAGTGATCTCGGAAGGTTGACATTTTTCCTAAGAAAAGTATCTGAGGTATTTTACCCTTTTCTTTAAATTTGTCAGCAGTCATGTGACCTGGGAGCCTCGGCTGCAGGGAACAGCCAAATACTTTGACAATTCATAGGTAGGTGACCTGTTTTGTCATTTCAATCTCTGTCCTCTTTAAAAGCATTCTCTTTTCGGTTCCCCTTGATGCTGAGATTTGAACCTAGGACTTCATGCATGCTAAGTAAGGACTCTACCAATGAGCTACACTCCCAGTCCCAAAGTTACTCACGTTAACAGTTCTAAGTATGCCCTTCTGCCATTTTTCCTTACTTCTGAATGAGTGCACTTGAGACATGTTCTAGTGACTCTGGCCTCCTTTTTATGAGTTTTCAGTTAATGCACGTCAAACTCATTACTACTGCACTGAACACTGAAATGATCTAAGCACAGCCTTTAAATACGCAGTTTTAATACAATACGCTCCTTGGGTTTCCTATTGGCCACACAGTGGGGAAGGAGAAATGAAGACCCATGGTAGTACCCACAGTCCTTTGTCTGCCTCTTTCCCTACATTACTCATAAGAGTATCAGCCTCCTTGGAATCCTCAGTCTCTGCCTTGGCTCCCTGTGGCTCTTGCTCCCTGCTTGCTTCCCTGTACTCAGTGATGTATTACCTCCCTGGCTGCCTTCACTGCCTGGACTGTCTTGGCCTCTCTCTGTGCGGTATTAATAGAACCTGCTGATGTTACCATGAGCTCTTACTGTCCTTGGGGAGATGAGAGAAAGAGTGAGAGAGCACAGGGGGCTGGTGAGAGGACACTTGAAGGGACACAGTGTTCTGTACTTGCCATCAATTGTCTCCTCTGATGCAGCCCTATTATCTTAGGATGGTAGAGAGTGCCACACAAGTTTTCCTTTCAATTAGGAAGAGCTGGTTTCTAGGAGATCTCTTCATCTCCCCCTTTTAGACGTGCTCAGAGTTATCAGAGATGAGAAGAATCATTAGAAGTCAATCGTTGGCAGTAGTGGATAATTATAAATAGCATTAGTGTCCATCAGGGGCTGGTCAGGTCAACTGGGTCATCTAAATCACAAAGCGCTGTACAGCCATTGAAATGAACGAGGGGCAGGCATTAACAGGAGACACTTTGGACACATGTTACCATTAAAAATTGATCAAGTTTTTATCAGAAGATATGGCGTGCTTTTATTTAAGAGAAACTGAGATACATTTACAAGTATGGAGGAATGAAGTTCAAACTGGCATCTTTGGGGAGTAGGTTGGAGAAGATCTTGGGGGTGGGAGGCAGAGAGAGAGGGGGGAGGGATGAATTTATTGTTGTCCCTTTAGTCAGAGTTGCCCAAGATACTCCCAAAGCATTATCAGCTATTGTTGCTGCCCTTTATTTTCCACTCAAGAGGTGAGAGGTTAAGTCCCCTACTGCTGAGGACACTAGGCATGGCAGCCACTCAGAGGATCTGAGCTGGACCTGAATGTCCCCTCTCTGGAGACTCGTGGTGCCAGAAAGCTCCATGCAAGTTTCCAAATCAGGAAAGCAACCAGCAGCCCAGCCCAGCTATGATACCCATGTACCACAGCAGTGACCGCCATGGCACAGTAACCTCGACTGGGGCGGTGTCGGCCACATGCCTGGGCGGTAGCCAACAGCTCTTTGGCTTAAGCCCTACTCAGCAAGAGAATGATGGTTAGTACTGGAAGCCTAGACAACTACTCAGTAGTGAGGTCATGGATCCTGGATGAGAACCTGCAAGTGTCACAATCCCTAATAGCTATTCCTTCTATGCCCCACCCAACAGTTACCTAGCAACAGCCAGGTAGGCCTGGTTTGCTGTAAAAGGGACTATTTAGCCTCTCCCTCTTTCTCTGATTCTCTCCCCCTTTTCTCCCTCTGACCCCTTTCTCTCCCTCTCTCCTTCCCCCTCCCCCCCTCTCCATGTGTTCCTGTCTGGCCTCGTCTGTCTCTCGCTCGCTCGCTCGCTCTCTCTCTCTCTCTCTCTCTCTCTCTCTCTCTCTCTGTGTGTGTGTGTCTGTCTGTCTGTCTGTCTGTCTGTCTCTGTCTTTCTTCTGTCTCCTTATACCTACATAATAGTATAATTCTTGTCCCATTCAAGGAAATGTCTTTTGGCAACATTACAGAGACCACTACAGAAAATCACAACTGATCAAAATGCAGAGCTGTGGACCTCACCACTGCAGCCCAGAACCTCAGCCCTGCTTAGTTTGTATAAGGAAGCAGGTTTATTACTTACAGATGAAAAGGGAGGTGCTCTCCTGCTGTGAGGGTGAAGGTGACCCAGAGAGCGGGTTTAGCTGGTCCCAGTAGGAGCTCTGGTGCTGCTCTGGTTGATAGTTTTCACAAGCACTGTGGAAACTCTGGCCAGTAGGTGACTTTTCCACACCTGTGAGTCTCATCTGGGGAGGCTGTTTTTGGTTTTGTTTTGTTTTGCCACCCCCATGGCTCTGAGACACTAGGATTCTTGACACATTTATGCAACACTACACATTCACATTCATGGAGGTTTCCGCCACTCCCACAATGGTGTCTAACTCTTCTCTTACTTTACAGTTTCTTGATGGCACAGGAGATTGGGCAGATTTCCGTATTCTTATTTGTTATCTGCATATCTTCTTGGTTCGGTGTCTGTTCAAAGCTTTTGATCATTTTTCCAATGGAGTTTTTTCTTACTGTTGAACTTTCAGAGGTTGTTTTTGTTGTTGTATTAAACCAGTCCTTTATCAGCTGTGTAGCTACTTTTTGTTCTCTCAAAGGTCTTTTTGCAAAGCCCAGAGCATTTTCTTTAGGATGCAGACAGGCTCTTACTAAAACCTCAGGCTTTCTACAGGTCCCCAGGTAAGTACTGTGAAATGGTCACCAGATGCTTTGAAGGGGGAATCTACACTTGATGGCAGAGTCACAAGTGATGTCTGTGAGGGCTGAGATGTTTGTTTGATGCTCCCATCAGCAAACAATGCAGCTTGTCGCTCTAAGCCTCTGAGAGCATGTTCTAAAGAACCAGTCAGCTGCTTTAATAAATGCAGTTAAAACATCAGGAAAAAAGAAAAAGAAAGGAGCCCTTAAAATTAAGATAAAACTACTTTCTCCCAAAAAATAAAATGAAATTGACAACTGCTTTCATTCACAGATTTTAGTTATGCCACACTGGGGGCAGGGTGTGTGTGTGTGGGGGGGGGGGGGGGAGTTGGTGAATACAATCAAAGAGGTTTTTTGATAGTTTAAAGAAAGCTTTAAACCTTTCTCCTTACTCTATGTCAGGCATCAGCAGAAACCACACATTTCTAACATGCACGTAGTCCAGAGACATGCCAAGGCCTGGGATTTTCTTCTGCATTGTTTTAAAGACTGTCCGTTCAGTCCAAATGCACAAGGAAGATGTCTCAAGAGAACAGATCACTTGATGGTCAGAGTGGCTTTTATTTGTGGCATGAAGCATAACTCACACTCTAGCTGTTTCTAGGACTTGGGCTTTGTTGGTCTCTGCATCTCTGTTACATCAGTGGCTGCTGCATCATCTGGGTTAGGAGCCCTCAGGGGCTGCAGCAACATAACAGCGCTGGGTGACCTCTTACCTTCAGACATTTCTGAACATCCTCTTCCAAGCCTGGCTGCTTCAGGGTGATAAATCTTGGTACTGAAATGTACTCTCGAGCTGCTCCTGGGTAGTTTTAAGGAAGAAGTCTTTGAACTGTAAAAGCTTCTCCTTCAAAGAGGGAATCCCATCCCAAGGCTAGTAATAACCACATAAGAATAGCAGGCATTTCTATGGCTCTGCCTTGGTGCTAGAGACAGCTTTAGTAGGGCATTCTGGATTTCCTTGAGCATCCTGTTGGGTAGCCTTGTCACATGGCACTTCCAGCCTCTCTTCTCCACTCTGCCTTCGTTCACCTCACATACAACTCTAAGTCACAAACAATATTTACAATTATCAATAATCGTGCCTCGGATAAACCTCATTGGCTGCGATACTGCCACTGCGCAAAGCTCCAAACAATATTTACAAGTAATTTTATAAAATTTATTTATTTGTTTGTATAGGACTGCTTCATTTGCATAGATGTGTGCCTGGTGCCTGGTGAGGTCAACAGAGGGTATCAGGTCTCCTGGACCTGGAGTTAGTTACTGGTGACTGGGAGCCACCATGTAAGTGCTGGGAACTAAACCTGGATCATTGGCAAGAACAGCAAGTGCTTTTACTCATGGTGCCATTTCTCTGGCTCCAAGCATTTTCAATTTATATTTAATTATAACTAAGTCCAACTTGCCAATTTGCTTTCATGGCTCGTGCTTCTAGTGTTGCATCTAAAAAGTCATTGTCAAGCTCAAGGTCAGGTAGATTTTATCCTGTGCTGCTTCAGAAAGTTTTGTAGCTTTTGTGCTTTATATTTGTGTCTATGACCCATTTCGGTCAATTTTTGTTAAGTGGTGTAAAGTCTATATCTAGATTTATTTTTCCTTTGGCGAGACAATGTCTGGTTGTCTAGTATCATTTACTAAAAATCTTATCTTGGGGGCTCTTTAGTTCATCTCTCAATCTAGGTATCCAGATCTTTTTCTGAGGCTTTACTATCTTGATGATTGTAACATTCATTGTAAGTCTTGATGCCAAGTAGAAGGTATTCTCTGACTTCACTCTTTTAAAAAGTGTTTCTTTTCATTTTCTCTAGATGTTAATTACATTATTTCTTCACTTTACTCCTCCAAACTTTCCATAGACCCGTCCTGTTCCTTTCAAATTCATGGCCTCTGGTCCCAGGGGTCATTTCAGAAGAGAAGGCAAAAGACTGTAAGACCCCAAAGAGGCTCGGTGAGCTTGCTGTGAGATTGTGTATCTGAGGAGTGAGAGCAGAGAAGTTACACCCATAAAGTCTCACCAGCATGACTGCCCGAACCTGAGCCAAACAAGGACCACAATGGATATGATTTTGTTCTTTAATGCATGCTGACATTTGGCTTCCAGTTTGTTGATGTCTACAGAATAGTCAGTGGTATATTGACTAGGTTGCATTGACTACATAAAGTTAGAAAGAATTGATACATCAGACTATTGAATCTTCTCATTTGTGAAAAGCACTAGTATTATTTTAAGCTCTATTCTTTATATTGGTAAAAGAAACAGAGTTAAATCTATTGGCCTTGTGTCCTGCAACCTTTATAACTTCATTTATTAGTTTTGATAGATCCTCTCTCATAAATTTCTAAATAATTATGTATAATTAGAGTTAATTGGATTCATCTCTTTCAATCTTCATGATTTTTCTTTTTCTTGTCTTATTTTATAGTCTAGAATCTTCAGTATAATGTTAAATAGAAATGGAAAGACAAAATATTCTTTTGTTGCTCTTGATCTTAGGAAAGGGAATTTACTATTTCACATTGAATATGGTGTGAACCACTGGGATTTATGTGGTTTTATCATTATCAGAATTGATAAGCTTCTTTTGTTTCTAAGTTGCTGAAATTTTTTAATGAATGCATGTGTACTTTATCTGATGAGTTTTGTATTCTTCTTAACAATATCCTTAGATATCAATATCCTTAGAGATATAGACTACTATGGTTTTTAGTTTCTTTTTACTTATCTTTGATGTGTTGCATTTTAAAAAAAGAAATATATCAATGTTATCCAGGATTTTGCCAGACTTCCTGAACAGTCATTTGTCATTACAGTTTTCTTGTTTATTTGTTTTAAGACTTCCTGCTTCTTATATTTAATTGTATTCCCTTCATTGCCCTTATATTCAGGTAGATTTTTATAAAGATTCTGGAAATTTTGCCAAGTCAAGTAGACTTATCCAGGGCCCCTTAAAATACACAAAAATTATCTAGCAACTTTTCCTGTTTCATTAGAATATGAGAGCCAGGTGCCCATTTGTTGGGGATTTGGTTTAATGCTTATATTATATTAATTAGGTTCCCCAATGTAAGACACTGGCCCCAGCTATTGGTAAATAAAGTTGCCAGTATCCAATGGCTGGGCAGGGAGACAGAGACTTTAGATTTCCCTGGCAAAGGGGTCCAAGAGGAAGGAGGATTTAGAACTGCCATGCCAGGAAAGCAGAAAGATCAGGCCTGAGAAATCCAGGACAGAGAGACTGCCAACATGTAAGAATCAGGGATCATGACCCAGGAGGGCTGCAGGCCTGGGAGAGTATGTTAGCTGTGGGGAGGTTTAGAAGTGCCTAGCCATTGAATTGTTTAAGGCATATTAAATATAAGGCTGTGGGTATATAAGGCATGCATGCGTACGTGTGCGTCTTTCATTCAGAAACATTGTGGCAGATAGCAAGGAACTCGCTTTGCCACCAGCGGGTGATCTTGAGTAGCATTAATTGTCTGCTGCAACACCTGTCGTCGTACAGAAGTGCTTAAAAACTGATCCTTGCTTTTCATTGTCAACTGAATAATCCCAACAAATAATCAGATCATTAGTGACCATGTAGGATGACATATATGTCTAATTAATTTTTAAGCCTGCTGAGTTTGTAGAAATAAATTCCATTGAAGACAAAAAATACTGATGAAAATGAATTACTCACAAGTTATTTTTATCTTTCTTCCTTATTAAACACTTTATATGTTTATAATCAAAAGATAAACACATTGTTATTTGCCATTTAAGGACAACATTTGTCTTTTTTTTTTTAACTCATGGGTTTTATTCTGTCTTTGTTACACATCTGTTTTTCTCACATCTTACATATTTCAGAATGTAAGAAACATAGTCTATTCAAGTCCTCAGGATGATTTTAGAGAAGCCGTTTCATGATATACACGTTGGTGTGGTTTGAAGGGCTTTCCTAACTCCCAGTACTCCATATAGCTGGAATTAAGTACGGTGGGTTTATTGAGCACTGGGTAACTTCTTTTCCATGGATCTCACTCATTGCTTCCTTCTCCTAATTACCAATCTGTCTTTCCAACACAATGTATCTCATCTGGACTTTTAAAACTCTTCTTTGAACTGTAGCTGCCTCCTTACTCTCTTTGGATGGGGCAAAGGCTCCATTACACAACCATTCTGCAGAGAGACGGGGGTTGCTGCCGAGACACCTGGTGGATTTTTATGACTTCTTCCTAACATGCTCTTTTAAATCCTCTTATTCTTAAAGATCACTGTCAAGCAGTGTTTCCTGTGGGATTCCCTGCCTGTGTTTTCCGGGGACAGTGGGGTGGGGTGGCGTGGGGTCAATGATTCTGTATTGCTTCCAGAAGAGACTCTAGAGCAGTGATTCTCAACCCTTCTAATGCTGCAGCCCTTTAATACAGTTTTCACATTGCGGTGACTCCCAACCATAAAATTATTTTTGTTGCTACTTCATAACTGTAATTTCACTACTGTTATGAATAGTAATGTAAATATCTGGTATGCCAGATATCTGATGTACGACCTCCACAGGGTTCATGACCCACAGGTTGAGAACCACTGCTATAAAGGGAAAGCTTAGTTACTCACCATGATCAATGAGTTTGAGGATGTGATTATTTTCCTGTCAACTGAAACTGATTTAAGGATAATTCAGAAGGAAGAATGCAGAAGGATTTGAAAGAATGATGTAGGAGGGAAGACAGGATGCTTTCTTGTGTGTCTTCTTTTCTTCATGTGGAGTATTGATAAGAACTGCCCAGTCTTTATCTATGAGTGCAGGCACTGTTACTGATGAGGCAGAGTCCTCCTCTTTTATTGATAAACTTGTTACAGCTAATTGTGTTCCCAAACAAGCATTATTGTGAATCTGAATACATAATGATGGTGGGTGGGCCTTTTGGGGTGTGGATGTTTGTGTGGAAAAAGCTTAAATTGTATTCAGAGACAGTAACTAAAAAGAATTAAATCAGACAAACAAAGCCATAGAAAGGTTAACATCGGCTTCCCAGCAGGCCTGGAGAGAGAAGCTTATGATTAGTATAATTAAACAAAAGACTTGTATAACTAAGCCAAGATTAAGGGAATGTTTTGCAACAGATAAGTAATTTATTTGATCTTAATTTTTGATGGGGGAGACATTGTGCAACTTCTTGTTATCACCATGTTATATCTTGTTATCTTATTATTAATTCATTGATAATATATATTAATATATATTAATTATATATATATTATATATTATAAAATATATATAATTAATATATTAATAATATATATTGATAATCATAGTTGGTCACTATGTCAGACATTAGGGATAACAAACAATCTGTTCATTGAGACTCCAAATAAGTTAGAAAATTACTGTTCATATCACACCTCATCTGATGCTTTAAAAAGATATATATTGTATGTGTACCTGAGTTATTGAGAATCTTGGAGATGTTTTAATGTTATTTCTATTGTATTTCTAGCTTGCTGTATAAGTGCCTGCGGTGTGTGTGTGAGGTGTCTTTATTCTCCCAATATTGATGGGTTGTGACATCTTCACTCACTAAGAAAGTCACAACATAGCTACAGCCTTCCCCAGGGTCTCCTGGTCACACTGCTTTTCTGCTTGGAAGGGTGGCTTCTCAAATTCACAGGAGAACTCATGACTGATTTTCAGTCTGGCTGACATACGACAACACACAGCTCTCCTTACAACAGTTTTTCCTGTCTCTTTGACTGACAGAATTGAGAATCGAGATGTCTGCCTCTTGAAGTGCCAGCTTCTCAGGCCAACCATCACGCTGACGCTTGACCCACAGGCCAGTTGGCCTCATCATCCAGGCAGCTCAGCTTCCCCTCCAGTGATGCGAGAGGGATTTGTATAAGTTTCAGGCCATTTGTGTTTGCCCTCTCTACCCCAAACTACAGTTCTCCCTTGGCCCCGCAACATATGTGCGTCCCTTTTGTGGACCTATGTCTTATAACTCAGAAGCAATGACGTCGTGAGTTAGTAATCTGTATACACCCCAGTTCTTACTTGAATTTGAGTCGCCCAAAGTCTTGCCAGCAAACTGCCCGGGATATTTCATTTGCGAAATGCCTGGTGAACATTTATAATGTCAATAAACTATAAAATTAGCAAGTGTTTATTATCTCTTTTAAAAATTTGGATAACCATGAAAAGAGAAGCTTTTGATAATGCAAGGCATTTACTTTTTAATCTTGGTTTTATGTAAAGCTGCATTCATTGAGTTAAACGGAGGTTGGAGGTCAAGACTGGCTATTTTTTCTTTATGGGCTCACAAACCACAACTCTGCTAAGTGAAATAAATGTAGTTTCACAGTAGACAGTGAAAACTAGCATCAAAACTACAGTTACTTCACCAGTTGTTGCCATAGGAGGCATTTGCTCCTGTGGGGTAATAACAGAGCTGGAATTTAAGCAGAGTTGGGAAGGCAGACACGTGACTTAGTAACTGTCTTTAGGTATTTAATAGGTAGATGCATAAAATCATGGCCACCTTTTCTTTTCTTCTTAACAAATTAGGATAAGTAGGTTTGAACAGATACGTGAAATATTCTTATAAAAATGTAACGGGAGTTTCAACAAAGTTTAAGATGGGTGCCACTGCTCATGCCTGTAATCTTAGCATTTCGGGAGCAGAAGCAAGAAGATCCGGGGGTTAATCCCTGCCTGTTTTACATAGCAAGTCTAGCCCAGCCTGAGGTACTCCTGTCTGGGCAGAGGAAGTATGGGGGAAGCCAGCGAGAAAGGGAGATTTCAGTCAACTTCAGTCAGCCAGCCAGCTGTCTATGCCAGGGATAGCCCATCATCAGGGAGTGATGCAGCCTGAGGTCACGAGAAGCATCTGGGTGAGGTGTTCAAAACGGGCGTTCGTCTGTACAAAAATTCAGAGTGAGAGTCGGTATAAGCCACCCACATGTCCTTGGTGATTTGAAGGCTACCACAGAACACTTGCTTAAGGCAACATTTCTCAGCCTCAGTACTGCTGACATTTGGGACCAGGTAATTCTTCGTGAGAACTGTCCTGTGAGTTGTCCCTACCCATTAAACGGATGACCTTCTTTCACTTCTTACAACCAAATAAATGTGAACAAATGCTGCCCCATTTGAACTTGTGAACCTCTTTCTTTTGCTTATGCTAGTGTCGGGTCTGTATTGGATAGGTACCGATGTCTGCTGAGCCGTCTCCACTTTGCTCTTGGCCTCCCTTCTTTGCATACCTGGGACCACTTTCTGGCCACACTCAGCATCACAGTCTATAACTGGGCAGGTTTTCTTACCCTTCAGAGATTCCCCAGATCATATATCCACCGTGGGGCAGCCAGTGCTCATGCTGGTGTATCCCAAATGCTTTGGGCCTGTCATCAAGCAGCCTCGGGACTGACATCTGAAAGGTGGAGGTCCCAGCTTCATACTTTGAAGATCTGAGTATTAATCACCCTGTTGGAGAAAATCACTTCCCTTTGTGTGAGGGGAAGATGTGACTCAGGAGACTGATCTACCCACCAACCGCAGGCTCAGGGCTATCAGACTCCTGTGCTGTTCTCGGTGGATGAAACTAGCTCTTAGCATCTAGGTGCTGGGCTAGTCTTCCCGGCCTTGGCCAAGCGTCCTGCAGCCTGCACTTTCTACAAGTGTCACACAGGGTCCACTCTCATCCTAGGTCTTTTGGCAAGTGAAATCCAGGCTCCCTGAATTGTGGTTGTTCCTTGTTCTCTGTTCCCTAAGGTAGCTCACTTTTATAGTTTGAAAGGACTCCTGTCAAGATGGGGCTTGGTTGCAGCCCAGGGTCACATGAACTGGCATGTTCTTCTCTACTGCTGGCCTGACCTTCAGAGAAGTCACAGCAGGGTGTCCAGCCAACTGTACTCAAGGCCTGTGGGCTGGAGGCTTAACCTGGGGGCTGTACTGCTTGTCCCTTGTTCTCCAGGACCACCAAGCTCCCCTTTGGAAGAGGTTTGACTCCCTTCTACCTGCGGAAGCACCTTGCCTGTGTCTGTAGTTGTGTTCATCGTGGATTTTCTGTTGATATTTTATTTATCTTTTTCTGAGCACTTTTTTTTTGTATTGAAAACAAATATTAATATAATTTTTAATTCTTCACCAGAATATATGAGCTTATCTCATTTTTTGTCACAGAGATATGAGTTTATTGTTTTATTTTTGAGATTATAATATAGTTGCATCGTTTCTCCCCCTATCCCTTTCTTCCCTTCAAATCCTCCAACATGTGTCTTCTTTCTCTCTTTCAAGCCCATGGCCTCTTTTTTTCATTGACTGTTGTTATATGTATATAAGTGTGTATGTTTATTAACCATAACCTGCTCAGTATGTCTAATGGTACTCGTGTCTATGTTTCCAGATCTGACCAGAGAAAACCATTCTAGCACTGTCTCTGCAAGGTTCTGACGCTCTTTCTATTTCTTTAGTAGAGCCTAATTCTTGTACCCACTCTTCTCCTCAGTTTGATCACATGACAGTAGACTCTACTGCACCGTCTTCCCTGGAATCTCTCTGAAGATTAGTTATAAAGCTCATTACACTTAATTGAAACATATTAATTAATGTCAAAGCAAAACTGTATATGTGCCAACGTTTACTAGAAATCCCATCCTTAGGTGGTCTAACAACAACAACAACAACAGAGAGCTGTACTAGATTTCCTACTTCCCCCCCCCCCCCCGCACACATGTGAAAGAATACTTTTTCATACTTTGTTTATTGTGGAGTGGTTTTACCATGCGGCCACTAGGGCATTTGGAGAGGGTTTTGTTTGATTGATTGTTGTTTTGTTTTCAATACTGTGGGGCTTAATAGAAAGGGAAGAAAGAAGGACGTGATGGCTGGCTAGATCTCTGGACACTTGTTATTCAGTCTTCTCATAGCCTCAGCCCAGGCCCCCCTCACCTCTCACTTAAATCAGTACAACGGTTTCCAGGCTAACACATCTGGTTAGTGTCTTTAATCCATTTTCTCACCCAAGTTATTTTGTAAAAATGTGAAACACATTTGAACTTGTGGACTTGTTAAAATTTTTTGCTTATGCTAGTGTTGGGTCTGTATTGGATCAGTACCCGGTGTCTGCTGAGCTGTCTTCACTTTATTTGCTTCCCTTCCTTGCATACCCAGGACCACTTGCGGGTCACACTCAGTAACATCAGTTTTGCTAAAGATCACTAATGGCTCCATTGTCACGAGGAAGTCCACTGAACTTCCTGGGGTTCTGCCGGGGAAATGCTCTCCTACCTCCTTTGGTCCTTCTTCCCTCCCTGGACAAGCTCCTGCTTGCCCTTACAGTGGCTCACTGGGCCAATTCCCATTATTCTTCCTGGCTGATTAAAATGAAGCTTTTCCTTTTCTTCCAGGGTCTGACTTAGGTGCCTTCAATATGTAGCTGAGGTACCCTGTCCTCAGCTGCTTCATGAATGTTCATCTTTTGCTGGGGTTCTTGAGGATCCCCTGTAGATCCAGGAGGATATGCTGAGCCTGATCCAAGTGCCACATATCATAGAAGTGAAGTGACTGAATCCAGAGAGCAAGCGCCACTGACGTGAGACCACCGTGCTTTAACCACTGGGTGTGTGTCTGCTTGTCTTAAACCAGGCTCTGTCCATAAGCCAATGGGCTCTCAGTGTTCTGAGCTGCTCTGTCAGGATCATAGACATGAATTTGGCTTGGGTAGTTTACTTGGAAGCTTATTGAGAGATGTTCTATAAATATTCTTTACTAATCAAACAGGAAACATGACCTTGACTTTATTTACAAGGTCTCCATTGCTGTGCATCTGTGAGCTTCACCAGCTTAGGATTACAAAGGCTGAACTTAGCCTCTGCTTTACAGCCAGCGGAAGCGTTAACACTTGGAAGAGCTTGATTTTTTTTCCCATTAGTTTGGTCCATTAATATTCTATTAGACATTTACACAAATGCTTTTTGTTATAGCACCTGGTCTGCTTCTCTGCTCCATTACCCATTCTGTTATAATGTCGAAGTCTGCAAAACCATACAGGGATGTTGAAAAAGGTGATGGACTGTGTAATGATGCATAATTAAAACTGCTGAAATATTCAGCATGTTGTGTAATAGATTTCCAAAACGACAGTACATTTGATCCATTGTTTAACATTCTTCATTTAGTCTTTGTGCCTTTTTGTAGTTACTGTATTGAAAGGTGGACAAAGGAAAAGAGAATCTTGTTATATATTCATCTGCATCTGACTTTATTCCCAGATTCACAACTCTAGAAAATGACATGCTTTCCTCGAGCACACAGAAATTTAAAGCATAATTATGAAGCAATGTTTTGAGTAGTAGAAGAGTAATATTCTCTTAAAATATTAGTGATTCTTACCTGTGTTTTAATAACAATCGCAAAGATATCTAAATTCTTTTTGTTCTGGTCTTGCTTAAGCTCTGGGTGCTGTTACCGTCATTACTTCTGGTCATATATGGGTTTACATGTCAGCCTGTGACAATAAATACAGTCTGTGGTCTCACACAGGGTGTTTGCTCTGGTATTAATATGCTAACTACTAAGATTAAATTAATAGGTTAAGCATTTTTCAGAATAAAAGAGAGGGACCATTCCCTACTCATCTATGGGACCAACATTACTCTGACTTATAAAAAGACAAAGACATTACAAGAAAACAGTGCTCTAGATTCAAATCCCTCTTTGAACAGACACACGTATCCTCAAACTTGTATTGCCATTTGAAGTAGGATCTCACCATGTATCTTGAGATCTCTTGAATTCCTAAACACTCAGGAATAAAGTTTTCTCTATAAGCTAAACTTGGCCTTGGCCTCTCTATGTCCTTGCCTCTGCCTTCTGGGTACTGGGATTATAAGCACAGGGCACTGCCCCTAGCCAGTGCTACCAAATTCAGTATTGAAATTTATGAGAAAGATTGGGGGAGGTGGACCAATCAGTCAGGTTCCTGCTACCAAAGCTCAAGGGCCCGAGTTTGGCTTTCCAGAACCCAATGTAAGCACAGACTATGATGGCATGCATCTGTAATCTTAGTACTGGCAAGCAGAGACAGGGGGATCACTGAAGTTACCTGCATAGCTAGTGTAGCCAATCAGTGATCTTCAGTTTCAGAGTGAGATCCTTTCTCAAAAACAGAGTGGCGAGGTATTAAGGAAGAGATTCAACATTGACCTCTGGCCTCTGCATAGACATGCATGCACATCTGTGTATGTATACCACACACACATATGCACAAGACAACAACTGCAACAACAAAAGAAGTTAAGAGAGATAATCCATCATGTCCACATGTGTTTGGTTGAGCAAGGGTTTGGTTGGCTCAGTAGGTAAGAGCACCAGAACACTTGGGTTCCATTCACAGTACCAACATGGTGGCTTACAACTATCTATAACTTCAATTCCAGAGGATGCAATATCCTCTTCTGACCTCTATAGACTTTAGGCACATATGTGGTATGCTTATATGCATGTGGGAAAAATACTCAAGTATGTAAAAAAGAATCTCGCCATGAGTGGAGGTGCATACCTTTAATCCCAGCACCTGGGAGACAGAAGCAGACGAATCCCTGTGAGTTCAGGGCCAACCTGGTCTACATAGTGCATTCCAAGACAGCTAGCACTACATGGTGAGACCTTGACTCAAAAATTAAACAAAAGTCTTAAAAATATTTTAATTGCAGTTATTTACTGCACACATGTGGTATCAGAGGACAAGCAGTTGGGATTGGTTCTCACCTCCTGCCATGTGGATCTCAGGATCCAACTCAGAATCACAGGCTTTACCTGCTAGGCCACTGTTGGGAATTTTAAAGAAAATTTTTTCTGTTTTGAATTTCAAAATAAATTCTTTGTCACAACACTGCAATGACTGTTTAGAAGTACCACTAAATAGAAATTATTTTACACACATGTCACATACCACATGCACACACATCACACACACACGTGCATATGTGTACACACACTACACACATGTGTACACACATATTACACACATATCACACACACCACACACATCACACACACATCACACATATACATCACATACACACCACACACACATCACACACACATCACACACACACAACACACACATCACACACACATCACACATACATCACACACATCACATACACATCACATACACACCACACACATCACACACACACATATCACACACATCACACATACACATCACATACACACAACACACACACACACATCTCACACATAGACCACACATCACACATCACACACACACACCTCTCTCTCTCTCTCTCTCTCTCTCTCTCTCTCTCTCTCTCTCACACGCACGCACACACGCGCACACACACACACATACACACACACATCACACACATGCACACATGAACCAGAGATCCTTTAACTTTGTTTTCAGATTATTTCAAGTTTTATCAAATTATTGGTTTTTTTATTTTGATGTTTATCAGCAACTAATATACTTTTCCAAAATATGATAAGTAATGCACATAGTTAATGCTTCGCTCAGTTTTACTTGAGCAGATACACTTCCAGCGGAATGCCAGTTAGATTAATTTTCCACAGTGTATGTGTTTAGCAAAACACAAAAGCTCCTCTGTGGGGTTTCAGGCTCTGGGAGCTGAAGCACAAATATGAAAATGAAATTTCTGGTCTCACTGAAACTCAGCACAACAAAGTGAATACTGCAGCCCGTGGCTGAGGTGGCTTGGGTTAATGGGCTATTCTGCATCGATTCATGGGTACCATTCTTTGTGTTTCTAGCCCCCTTTTTAAAAGGAGTTTTATAATTCTGTCTTACTACTTATGTTAGACGCACATGACTAATCCTAAGAATAGAAAGTCACCAATTTCAAATAATAACCAAGAGTAAGAGACGATTTAAGCATTTTCTTTCCAATTTGGCTTCCAGTGTTTTAGCTTTCCATTAGCTTAGGAATGTCTTGTTGCTTTCCTATGAAAAATGAGGATGATTTTATAGGTCATAACGTAGCAGTTTAGGTATCATCCTTGGCTAATTCTCATCATCAAAATTCTCAGAAGTACCTAATAACAAATGCAGTTTTCACAGTATCCCCATTTTTGCTTTGTGTTCTGTAAGTTTTAGTATTGAAAATATTAGTTTGCTTTATAAGTTTCAATTTAAGAGCAAACAGAAAACTCAGTGAACTCTCACGTATGTGTCCAGGTCTCCAAAATCTGTGTTGACTTTTTTCCAGACTTATGGAATTTCTCCTTTACCTCTAGGAAAAAATAGACAAAGACTAACCACCTGCTTTTAATCATTCGTGGACATCTTACTGGAATGTGATGTTCATTTTCAAGACTGCTTTGTCTCACTTGCAGTTATCATATTAAAAGTCTGCAGAGGGGCTACCTGCAGGCAGCGGCGTGTAGATGCCTACAAGTTTGTGAAGATCTTTCAACTGCTCTGATGTCTGTCAGTACTGGCCAAGGAGCTGACCAAAGTGCTGAAATGCTTGGCCATCTTGACTTAGAAACAAACAAGGTCAGCATTTCCTCAAGGTATTTATTTGGTCATGGAATTGAAACCAAGTTCAGAGGACAGTTCTCAGTACCCATCTGTCTTCTCCAGCCCACACCAGTGCTAATTAATGATAAAGGTATTATCTCTCTGCTCCAAACCTACCATCGTATATTCTGTTTGTCATGAGGGAAAGGGCAGTCACCGACGACTAGATTCCTGAGATGACTCCCAGTTAGGCTTGGCTAAGAGGAGATAGGAGAGAGGCAGAAAGGCTACAGGAGGAAGAAGGCTTCACTTTCTCATTTGCTTCCTGTGGGCTTCTGTTCTGTTGTGATTCTCAGGAGTAACATGCCTTAAAAAATCTCTACTGTCGCAATGGTGGTATCTTGCTCCAACACAAAATTTCAGTTTTCACTTTTCAAGACAGTTGAAAAACTACCTGTGTGCATTGGATAGTATCCCCATTTAAAAAAATATGTTTTCCTAGGGCTCCAGAATATTCCTTTATTTGTAAATAGGGTCTTTGCAGTCAAAATAGTTATGTGTGATTTACAGGGGTCAGGAAAGGCCTCAAGTCCAGTGACTTGTGTCCTTACAGGAAGGCTGTGTGAAGGAGAGACAGAGATTGACATAACAGATTACCAGCCAAGAAATGCTAGAAATTATGAGCAACCAGAAGGGAAACACAGAAGTGATTTCCCCACAGGGCCTCCAGGAGGGTGAGACCTTGCTGACACCATGACTTCCTGTTTCTAGCTCTCAAACTGCGCAAAGATAAACTTCTGTTATTTTAAGCCATCGCACTTGTGGTCATTTGTATGGTGGCCTTAAAAAAGTGAAAATACTGTCTTATACTGGCCCATCACCACCTCAAGCAGATAGTGAGCATCCTCATTGTAGAGCAGGGATCTAAAACTCCTCTCAGGGTCTCTTCTTGGTCCTTCAGCCCAGACAAGGGCAATTGATTTTTTTTGAAAGTCTGATTTTTCAGATCTATGGGCACTCCCTGTAAACTTAGGTAAGAACTAAAATTGCTTATCTTTACTCCCCACCCCCACCTTTTCTGGTGGCTGCCACCTTTATGATACCTTGGACTTCTCTTTCATCTTTTTGTTAGCTGTTGACTTGATCATTATTTACATCAAGTTTCCTCCTTTTGGTGTCTTGTCTAGAGCCTGACTACTGTATACCTCTTTTCTGAGTCTTCACATGAATTCCCAGTGACATCATACTCTTTGTCTTTTTTCTCCACATGGATCCGTTCTTGTTTGATTTTGGTGGCATATCCTCTTCCTCCACGCTGCCTCTTAGCCTTCATGAGTCAGGCTGTAACTCCCTCTTCTCCTCTTGTCGCCTGTCTCCCACGGTCTTCTCTTTTCTTCCCCTGCATTTTCTTCTGACAACACATTCATTGCTATGCCTTTAAAAATCCAGTCATTGCATCAGCTTGGTACCCACTTCTCCCTTAGCTATGATAGATGCAAAAGCCAAACTCCGAACCCTTCTCTATACCTCACAGCAACTCCTGCTGCTTCATTTTCCTTCCTCTACTTCGTGGAAGGAAAACACACACTCCCTTTCTTCTCAGCCTATATCAGAAAGCTATTGTGCCTGTAGCTTTAAATTATAACCAGAATATGACTATTCTTCATCATGTCTACTGTCATCCCCAACAACTGTCGGATAGCTTGATGTACTAAAGCCCAGCCCCTCCTTTCATGTCTCTGTTCCTGCCTTTGTTCTTCTAGGATGCAGAGTGTAGTCAGCACTACCTGGAGTGGAGTCCAGTCACATCTCTTCTCTGCTCAGGACTCTGTAAGAGCCCAAATCCTTAGGAGAATCGCAGGCTTCACAGGATCCTTCCCCTTACTGCCTATGGGAGTTCAACATCTGCTATCCCTTTTGTTACTCTCGTCCAGCCTCACCGCTGGAACCTCTCTATTCCTCCGACACACCATGCTGGAACCTCTCTATTCCTCCGACACACCATGTGTAAGCCTCGCTGAGGGATTCTGTTCTCTCCATCCTGCTTCAGGCGTTCTTGTTCCCTTCATCCTTTCAAATGACTCTCTCCTCCTGTAAGTCTCGTCTCAGTGAGTCCTAATTGAATTATCTGATTATAGCTACATCCAGATCACTCCCTAGGTCGCATTGCTTTTATTCATTTTTTTCTTTTAACAGTACACTCACCTTCAGTAAATTACATGCTTGTGTTCACATTTTTCTTTGTTAGCATGCAAGCTCCATGAACCGGGGTATCTTTCTTGTTGCACCCCAAGTGTCTAAAGTACCCGACACAAAACCAACGTCTATAAGTATGTACCCAACGATGAAAGAATAAAGATATTCAGAGATCAACAAGAGCTCAAGAGATATGTAATACCCTTGAATTAATGTACCCCCCACCAAATGAAGACAAAGGATTAACTACTAACAAAACTGACTGAATAGTTGAATGGAAAAATAAATAACTCTAATATTTAACTTCTTAGGAAAATCAGCATTGAAATGGTTAACACATTTGGAAATTTCTTCAAAAGTAAAATGGGACTCCAAAAATCAATCTTTTTTTTGCTCAATTCTGGCATTAGACAGTGGTACAATCTTGTTTCTATTGCAAATCCAAGTATTTAATATACCATTACTTCTGTGAGTATAATACCAACCTTTAGGCCATTAACTACAGTCTAGCTAATGCTCCCATCCATCAGGGGGCTGACCCAGAGTCAGATTTTACAAAATCGCAATCCAAATAGAACAAGTAAATAATAATTTCCAAGTGACGGGTTCATTCAGCACTGTGTTGAGTGGGAGGAACTGATCACATATACGCTTTCTTGAAGCACATGTACTAAACCTGGCACGACACGGAGAAGATTAGCATAGTTCTAATGCAAGGATGGCATGCACGTGGGAGAAGCATTCCATATTTTAAAATAATTATATTTAAATAAGGAAGAATTGAGAATTGATTGCATAAAATATATAAAGAATACTTAAGGAGCTCTTAAGAGGATCAGTTTTCTCAGTAGAATTAAATTTTATAGTGTTCTGTTAAGGATTGGTTGTCTTTTAGATTCTTTATTCTTCTTTTGGATAAAGCGCCTTGTGAAATTTTAGCTGGCCTGGAACTCACTATGTAGAACAGACTTAACAGTAAACTTGCAGCAATCCTCCTGCCTCTGCCTCCTGAATGCTGGCATTATAGGCATGTGCCACCACACACAGCTAAAATATTTTGTTTTTGAAGCCAATGGAACAGCTACCAATCCTTTTAAACTTTACATAAAACCAAAATATGCAAGAGTCCCATCTGAAGAAAAGGTCATTCACACGTAGTTTACACAACAAAGTAGGAAAATGTTAAAGCTATTTGTTTTTCATATGTTTTTGCAAGTATTTGGCTCTACAGAGCACAAGAAACCTTTCCGGGATGGGCGCTGGCCCACTTGATTGACAGGTAGAGAGTCAACAAATGATCAACAGATGAGAAAGAAGCATTAGGATTTTTTTTTTTAATGTTTAGGGTTTTAAAAATTCTTGGTTTTTTTTAAAAATAACCACAAAGACAGATGTTTAAAGTTACATCACTGTTCCAGAGATGAAATGAGAAGGATGTCTTCCACATACGGACAAAAGACGACATTTGTACTGATAAAAATATGGGAACAGAAAGATGGAGGGATGGAGACAAGGCAAGATTAGACAGGGACCACAGGTACAAAAACCGCTTTCAAGAAGTGTGTTAGTGTCTGTGTGTTTAGGTAAAGTTCCAGGGCCTAGGGGCTCGTCACACTCTGCTCTTCACTGTGTTTGTGCTAGATGGTTTTATGGTAACTTGACACAGGCTGGAGTTATCTGAGAGGAGGGAACCTCTGTTTTAAAAAAAAAAAAATGCCTCCGTAAGTTTGGGCCACAGACAAGCCTGTAAGACATTTTCTTAATTAATGAGTGATGAATGAGGACCCAGGCCATTGTGCGTGGTTGCATCCCTGAGCTGGTGGTCCTGGGTAGTGTAAGAAAGCAGGCTGAGCAAACCATGAGGAGCAAGCCAGTAAGCAGCACACTCCATGGCCTCCGAATCAGCTCCTGCTTCCAGGATCCTGCCCTGACTGCGGTCCTGTCCTGACTTAGATAAGGTTGATGCAACAGCCAAATAAACCCTTTCCCTCTCCAACTTGCTTTTGCTCGTGGTGTTTCATCACAGTAATAAAAGCCCTAAGACAGTATTCTCTCCAGTAGATGTTTATATTTTATAGGAAAAAAACCGATTTTACTTGGGTCGCTGTGTTAGTACTTAACCTTTCTGGGTAAGGAAGACTATAGTTTGGATTCTGGCCAAAGCTTCACATTATGTTTTGCTATTTGACCTGGGTATCACATGGATATAAAGTCTGATTCCAACATTCCCAACCTACAGCAAATGGAGATAACTTGCTAATTTAGTTAATTGTGGGTTTGTTTTAAGTAGATTTATTATTCGTTTGGTATAACGAGGGACTGACTGACTTTCATGCTGTCTGTAGGTGTCTTCCGCTAGCTCGGGATTAGCTGAGGGTTCCCTGCTAACTGGCAAACAAGGGATGTGAGCGCAGGCTGTCCTACCCTTTATCCCTTGATGGTCCTTGTGAATTTATGATTATGAAATCAACTAATTTTTTGTTCTCATGAGTAGAATATTCAAAATGGCCATCTCTTGGAGAATGAATTTCCGAAGTGTACCTGGTTATAGAGTTATTACATATAACTGATATTCATACTTTCAGTGATGGGCTGTAAAAGAAAGAAGTCAAGGAGAATTCTGGGATTGTTTCCATTCATTCATTCATGCTCATAGTGTGTTCTCTTTTTTTAAAAAGTAGTGTATGTGTGTGGACACGCATGTACATGCATGTGCATCTTTTCTGTGTCTGTTTAAACATAAGTTATGCATGTGTAGCTGCCAGCAGATGCCAGAAGAGAAGAGGGTGTCAGATACTTGGAGACGCTGTTACAGACTGTTGTGAGCACTTGATGTGGGTGTTGGGGACTGAATTCAGGTCCCCTGGAGAACGACAAGTGTCTTTGAGACTGGAAGGACCTGTAAGTCTCATGTTGGAGATCTGTCAGAACCTGTATAAAGGTAACACTAGTGGCGTAAATTACAAACTTAATCGAATATGAGTTAATTTTATGTAGTCACTTCTCTTTCAGATTTCTGTGGGTTGAACAGTGTCTCACCTGTATGCATATTGAGATTCAAATCCCTAAAATCTACAAACAGGACCTTGTTTGGAAATAGGATCTCTGCACATGTAGTCAGTTTAAGGTAAAGCTGTTAGAGGAGGAGTGCTAGCCTATCTGGTAGCCTTATGGGAAACCTGGGCACAGACACATAGGAAGCAAGTCATAAGAGCTGTGGTGGAAAAGTGGAACCACACAGAGACAAACAAGGAATGCTGGGAACCAGGAGCACCATAAAATTTTGGAAATGCCAAGGTGGGATGCTCTGTGGGTTTCAGAGGGTGCTATGCCACTCCACCACTGTGATTGTCACCCTCCACAACTGCCAGAGCATTGGTTCATGACTTGAACTCACTTAGTGTTCTACTTGTACTAAGTAGTTATGAGGGTCAAGGGTGATGGTGCTTGTGAAATACTTAATAAATACTGTGTGCTATGCAGATGACATACTGCAAATGGCTGTCCCCACACATCTAGTGGCTGAGCGTTGATCCCTGGCCATATTGTAATATCAGTGTCATTCTACCTGAAGAAACATTTGAGGAAAAGAGGTCTGCTTGGCTCTACTTACCTTGAGAGAACATATGTGGGAGAGGGATCTTTGAAAGAATTAGAACCGAAAGCATCTTAAGCAGATGAAGCCATATCCAGGAAGTGAATAGTCCACTCATTATATCTTTGTTATTTTGTTATAATTTTTCTTTGCTTTGTTTTTCTATCCAATAAGCAGGGTGTCCCTCAAAACCTTCATCTCTTGGAAGCCCTTAGGACTGTTCTTATTTGGTGACAGCTATAATGTATCGCCCACTTTCAGCATGCAAGGTCTTCCTCCATCTAGCAGAGGAAGGCAATGAGCCCATTCCCCTGCCTCACCAAACACTGTGATGTATTTTGGGGAACTATGATTACAATGGGGTCCTACTTGAGAGTGGCTGTCTAGGTCACAGGCTATATCCCTCCTTCTCTCTGGTCTCCTTGCCCACCCTTCCCCACTGCCATTCAGCTTCCTCACAGGGAATACCGACCTCAGGCATTAGAGAATTTATACCAGAAAGAATGTCACTGTGACCTGGGAAAGTGGCCTCCTTTTATCTGACAGACTTTGAGCAATAAGTTTCTGAACTGTTTCTGAATTGAAATCTAGACCTGTCTTTTTCAGAGAATGACAATTTCTGTATGACGACAGCCCAGGAAGGCTTTCATGATGAGTGTGTACAGCAGCTCAATGTGATCTGTGTGAAAGTCTGTCAGAAGGGAAGCAAGGCTCCCCTGCAAGGGGATGTGTTTTTGTCCCCCCCCCCCTTTTTTTCAATGCAAAAGGCAAGAGGAATTTTAATGATCCAATGCACTGGGGTCACCCTACACTGAAGGTGGAGTGGCGACACCAGGAAGCCCATTTGGTCAGTTTTTATACAGTTTAAGGGGTGGACTAGAGAACCAATGACTAGGCACAATATGATTGGCAGAACAGTGTGACTTTTAAACTGATTGGTCTTTGGGGAATGAGGTGGCAAGGACCTCCCTTGTCTGTAAGTAGCAAGGGTTGGTCCATCCTGCAAAATGTGTCTATATGCTCTGGGACTTCTCCACCCACAGGTGGGTTCCCTTCCATGTGGTCTGAGGAATGTTAATCAGCCTCTCCCTTCCTCCTCTGAATGTTAATCCAGCAAGTGTCCTCTGACTAAGAAATGTTAATTAGCCTCTCCCATGGGGGGAGAACAAGTATTCCAAAGTTCCTCTTCATTCCCCTCTTTCTCTTTGTGCATGCTTCAATCTTGAAGCTATTGGATAGTTATGCAGCTCACATCCCTGGTCCTCTGTACCTAGCTAGCTCTTGATATCTTTGTCTCAGGACCATCAACTGTACTGCACCTATGCAATCTTTAATAAAAGCAACTAAGCAGATTTAAAATGCAAGGGCCCAAAGTCAGAGGCAGGAACAAAATTATGAGGGGTTCTAACAATGTAGAAATCAAGGTAGTAAACTAAGGGGAGTTAGAAGTTAAACCAAGACTCAAACTACCTTTGGGCTTTCTCTCTCTCTCTCTCTCTCTCTCTCTCTCTCTCTCTCTCTCTCTCTCTCGGCCAGTCCCTCCCATACCTTTGCCATTGAATCTTTAACTGTCTTCCTCCCACCCCCTGGATGGTCTCCAGTATGTCCTCCTCAATTTTCTACACCCTTAGGTAACACAGAAAAAGTAGCTGTCCCTTTACACACATACACTGATGGGCCTGCTGCCGGCTTCTCTCATCTCGGGAGCACACATGTATGGGGTTTCTCACAGGACACTTCTCAACTTTGGTTGTACGCACCCTAAGCCCCACCCTCTATGGCTGCTTCTGGGACACAGTTCAGATTGAAAAGTCCCTTGTCCCTGACATTTGGGTAATTTCCATCCCTGTGTCTCTAGGATGGGGATATCCCGAGAGTCAAGGCCTGCTGCTAACTTACAGAGATCAAAGACAAGGTCTGGCAGCCAGGCACAAGGCGGGTGTTCCACTGTAGTGGACCAAGCCACATGTCCAGTGGCTGAGAGTACTTGCCAAGTCACTTTGGTAAGGTTGTGTGGGGTGCTGAGGCTCAGCATGGGAGGGAAGCCATGTAATGGTTTCTTTGGCCTTGCAGAACGGCAGGTGATCTTGAGCTTGAGGGGGTTGCTCAGGTGTCTGGCTGCTCTCCAGTTGGCATCAGGTGCAGGTGCTGGTCTGAGTTATGTGAAGTCAGGCAGTTACTCCGTCTACTTCAGTGGAGGTCGGGATGGTCAACAGCACCAGGAACAGGCTCTGTTACTTTGTTTACTCGTGTGGAACCGCTGGGGTACCTGCGTTATACAGACCACTAAGTGTAGGCCACAGTTCCTGGTGTCTGATCTGGAAAGCTTACAATCAAGCCATGACATCCTTATTAGACTGAAAAGTCATTTGGGGGGGGAAGGGGGAGTCAAGACCTGGGGTCAAGGAGTGAGGGTTCCACGCAAGAGGGGTGTTCCAGGCTTGGAACAGGGCCAGGACAAGGGGCACCACCCAGCCAGCACCAGTTTCTGAGGGCAATTTAGTTAAGGTATCTTTTTAGGGTTCTGTTCATTCTCTCTACCTGCCCTGAGCTCTGGGGACAGTACGAATAATGGAGCTCCCAATTGGTCCCCAATATCTCTGACAATCCCTGACTTACCTTAGAAACAAAAGCAAGACTGTTATCTGATCCAATTACCTTGGGGACTCAAAACCTCGGGAAGATTTCTTCTAATATCTTCTTGGTTACCACAGTAGCTGTTTCCTGCTTGGTGGTGAAAACCCCAACTCATCTAGAGATAGTATCTACAAATACTAGAGGGTATCCATATTTTCCTGGCTTAACTTCTGCAACATTGGCCTCTCTATATACTCTAGGTTGTTCTCCCCTAGGTATTTTGCCCTGTTTACTCTTGGCCTCATAAGCATTCACTTGCTGGCAAACCTTACACTGTTCTATTACCTCTCTGGCCCAAAACCTGAGGTCCATTATACATCTTAGATCCCTTGACTGCTTGGATTCGCTTATCTCTCAAATGAGTCCATCTGTGCATTTGGCCTAATAAGTCTTTTGCTTGCTATCTGGGGAGTATAGTTCTTTCTGTGTGCACTATTGCCCTTTCTTCTCTAGGTAATAGTTGATAGAGTGGCTAGCAATCTGAGTCTTTTTTTATATGTTTTAAGTGAGGCCATCTCTTAATCTAGTCCCATTCCCTAGTGGGTGTCTCTTGCAGGCCCATAACTGGGATAGGCTCCTGTATAGCCACTTCTCGAGCCACTTGATCTGTCTGGTTATTGCCTTGGGCCACTGAGTCTCCTCCCTTCTGGTGTCCTGGGCAGCAAATAGCACTCACAGTTGCTGGCCTCATCATGACATCCAAGACATCCGAGATTTCTTCTGATGCGAGCAGTCCTCTCTCTTGGTAGATAGCCCCGTGGACATAAGCTGTGGCAAAGGTATACCTGTTGTCCATGTCGATGTTGATTTTCTTGCCAGCCCCAAGTTCCAAGGCTGCTTTCTGTGCCGATGTGCCCGAGAAGTTGAGCCCAGATGACATTTGTGCTGTCCACCACTGCAGCACCAGCGTGTCTCTGACCAGCATGGAGAAAACTGCTCCTGTCTGTAAAGCAGGTTGCCTCGGCTCCCAGCAGGGGTCAGTAGGAGAAGTCTTTCCTCCACCTATGGGTTCTCCTTTTGGGGCAGTTAGTTGCAGCCCATCGGGCAGGAAGTGTATCTGGGCCCCCATCCTGGAGAGTAAGTCTTGCCCTAACAGAGGGTCGGGACAGTCTGGGATGACCATAAATGAATGGTCTCCAGGTCCCATCTCTAGGTCCACTGTTCTTCTGGTAGTCCATGAATACATGTTGATGCCAGTGGCTCCTTGGAACCAAGACCTTTTATTGGAAATGGGGCCATCAGCTTGGAGGAGGACCGAGTGTTGAGCCCCTGTGTCCACCATGAGTTGAGTGGGTCCAAACCCCATCTACCCCAATCACTGTCTTCACTCACAGCTAATACCTTCACCATTTGGGGGTGTTTTCCCCAAGGCCTGGGATTTCCTGACCCCGGCTTCCATTTGTTAGGGCACTCTCGGGCTCAGCAGCTGGCTCCTTTACTTGCAATGTGCACACTGGTCCTTTTCAAGGATTTTTCTATCTCCCTTAGATTGGAGTCTCCCTTCTCTGCTTTTCCTTAACTACTATAGCCAAGACTCTCTGTAAATTCCTTTCCTGTCACCTTTTTTTTTCTCATCTCTCTTTCATCTTCTTCCTTTCTCTTTCTCTGCTCTTTTTCTTTCTCTCTGTTATGGTAGACTCCCACAGCAACCTACACTAAATCTTTAATGACTTATCCTGCAGTCCCTCTAGCCTCTGAAGCTTTTCCCTGATAGCTACTAGCCTGGTCTATAAAGAACACAATGTGTACTGACAGAATGCCTCTCTGGGCCATTCTAGAAAGGCTGTGGGCAACTCATCTGATCCCTGCTTAACCTCACATGCCTTGGTCAAAATTGGTGGGGCCTCATGTGGCCCCCTTGAGACCTGCCAATGGAATCTGGTGGTAGGTTTTTGGGTGCCTCTTACCTTCTGCCACATTAAAGTCCCAGTCAGATCTGGTCAGAAGAAACCCACTGTTGAGCACTATTGGTCAATTGCTGGTGCCCCCGTGTCTGAGGGAACATTCTTTCTGTCTGGTATCCTCTCTTGCTCTTCAGTCCTGAAGAGCACTCCTGATGGCCAGAACCTACAAGGGTCTTGGGGAAGAACGGTTTTTATTGGGGGAAGGAGGAGAAGTCCTCTACTAGATTCATCCAGGTAACTACATAGGGCACTTGGTCTGGGTGCCTGAGGGATCCTGGCCTAAACACTCTTTCCTCTACTGCTTTGATCGCCTGTATGAAGGTCCCTACGGGTGGCTACCCTATTCTGAAGGTGGGCCATTCGGAGAAGCAGAGAGTAACTAACTTGTTCTTCTTTATTACAAATCAGTATTTGCACTCCAGAACGGAGGCCTATTCTTTTGGCTCTCTGACTCAGGGCAGCCTGTAATTTTTTACAGCAGTTGACCTACCTGTAAGCAGTTTGTCTCAGAGGTCCTGCGCTGGAGTCATATGACTTGTCTCAGCACTACTCACTCACATTTTTAAAAAAAAAAATAAAATAAAAAATATATAATTCTAACTCTCCGGTGAATAATCTTAAATTTCTAGTGAATTTTTTTGCCCGAAATTGGTGCGCCACCTGAAACGGGTGATAATTTGAAAAGCTGCAGCTACTGGGACCACCATGTTCTCACACCAGAAGCTGCCAAGGTCCCTGCAAGCAGCAAGCGAGAAGTCACTGGGGCTGTCTTGTCCCGCAGTCATAACTCACTCACGGAAGTTGCCTTTCTCCTCTGCCAGGTTCTTAACCACCTGGGCCCAGCCGATCCTCGGCACCAGCCATGGAGAGCGGGGAGCTGGAGCTGCAGCCACTGTGCTCCCCTCCGCTGCTGGCGGCCACGTTACCTCTTTCCCTAACTTCCCTCTAGTAGTTAATTAGGATGTTTAACATGGTAGATTCAGTCCAAAATAATGTCACTCAAAGTCCAAGAACACAGAGAATGACGACCAATACACAGACAGTTCACCAAGGAAACAGAGACAACACAGACAGCTCAACCCTGTCATGGGCTCATAAACCAGGTTACACAGACAGTTCTTGCCCCTGCCACGGGCACAGAGACTAGGTTATACAGACAATCAAGACAGGAAAACTGCCAGCAGAAGAATCCAGTAACCAGGTGACTTGGCCAGCTGGACCAAATCTAACAAATCTAACAGGTTCCAAAAGGAGCGGGGCCAGGGGACCTGAAGCGTCCTCTAGGCTCCCTGCAGTCACTACGTTAAGGCACGTCTGCCCATTGCTCTTGACCACCCCAAACACCGTGGGCTCTCCAAGCCCCCCAGATGCTTGTAAGTAAATGGAAAGTTCAGACAGATTTACAGGTTCAGACTTTTGACAAATAGCAGACAAAAGACAGACAAAGTAAACTGTGGTACCTGCTCTTGAGACCTCCATCTACTGCCCTCCAGTGCGTTCTCACAGGGGATCAATTTCTTCCTGGCCCATGCACCAAATGTAAGACTCTTTGGGAGCCTTAGCTTACCAGAGACCCCCTGAGTGAACCACATGGAGACGTAAATCGATGCAAAAAGCAAGAGGAATTTTAATGATCCAATGCATTGGGACTGTCCTACACCGAAGATGGGGTTGCAACCTGTCCTTTCCCCTTTGTTTCACCATTCACACAGTGCAGTTCCCTGTTGACTATGGGGCTGTGGTGATTGTTTATGCTGCTGGATCTAGAGACAGAAGATGAAATTAAGTCTCTTCCTTCAGCGATGCTGTTCATGAAGCTTCTTTTGCCGTCCCAAGATGGTATCAAGAAATATACAAATAAATGTTCTCTCCCGGGGTCTTACTGCCACGTGGGCTGCTCTGTGGTGTGTGAACCACACTGATCACAGAGGAAGCCTCCATCCTTGTTTGTGAGCTCTCTCCTCATTGGCCGGGCGAGAGCCATGTTTTACTCCTGATGTGCCACTGCAGAGTTCTCCATTGCTGGTCCCAAGGATTCTCCTGGAGGATTGCTTTGCTGCTGAAGAGCTCTGAGGTCTGAGTTTGGTCATGCTAACTGACCCTTCTTTGGAGGCACATGATGCATGTGCATTTCAAAAGTTCTGAGGAGGCCAGCAAGTAGGACTTATCTTTACCTGAGAGTGTCTTTGCCTGACTTTCTATGTTTATTTTTGTTTGTTTAACAAATAGTTTTGTGATATGTTCCTGTTCTCTTAGGTATTAGGGTTTAGATGAAAATGACCCAAGGAGAGTCTTGCTTGTCATGAGAGTTATCCTGTGGGGTAAGTCAGACAATGAACAGTTAATTCTGTATACTGTGTTGTCAGATTGGGGTCTGATCAAGAGTACTGCCCAGGAATGGTGACGTAGAGACGCTATGGCCTATGGCTCTATGTGGCACTGCTGTTAGCTTAATTTATTTATTTATTTATTTATTTATGTATTCTTTCTTGGAAAGCCAACTTAAATGTAGCTGAAAATAATCTTTACTTCCTGACCCTCTTGGGTCTGCCTCCCAGAAAAAAGTTGGGAGGGGGCCTCCAGCAGTGAACCTGGGTGAAAAACATTCCAGAAAGATGGAATAGCAAGGACAAAGACTCTGAGGCAGAAGGAGGTTTGGAATGTCACAGGTCAGTATGGCTGGATAGGGAGAAGCCAATGGTGGACAGTGAAGCTGAGGACCTGGACCAGGGCATGTGGGGCCAGGGACATGGGAAGGAAGCCCATCAGGGGCTTTCAGAGGGGAGTAATGTCTCCTGTCATGTGATTAGAAGAATTCCTGTGACTGCTGTGTAGAGAAGAGACACCAGAGGAACAAAGATAGAACCAGTAACACAGAGAGAAGGCCCAGGTAACACGTAATGTTACTTAGGGCAGGTGACCTGCTCAGAGATGGGGAAGGTGACAGACATTTTTCTGATGTCATTAGCTGCAACTTCTCCTTCCTTCTTCCTTAAGAGAAACTTTTAAATTTTTCTTGTGATGGATTTTTGGGAACACCCCTATATATGACCAGTTACCAATCATGTCTTCCCATTGGTCAGGAATGAGCTTTTCTGTGGTCCAATTTGCAGTGGGTTTGCAGCCCCCAAACCTAATAAACATTTTACTCCTGGTGCATGAGGTCAAAGTTGAGTGACACTTGGCTCTGGAAACAGGATAGTCCCAGTATCCAGCATGAGAGTGTGCAAGACTCAGACTATATTTGGGTTGTGGATTTTGTGGTTGATTTTCAATCTATATGAAATTCTTATTGTATGTTTTCATTAGACAGTGAGCACCACGACTTGTCTACCTTTGGGCTAATTAGCTCAATTTAGGCCATATCTCATTCCATAGTATCAATGTGTAGATTCTAGGATACTGTAAGGCAATTGTCTATAGTGTGTTCTCATAGGAAGCAAAGTCCCTAGATGACTAACACCCAGAGGCCTTTTATTTTACTTCTGTGTGCTTACAGTTGGGGGTTGTTTACACCCACCGCACAGCAGGTCACTTTGCTGCATGCAGTGAGCTTTGAGATTGTCTCAGGCATTAAGAATCCAGGATGAGCCAAAACATTGTCCCTTCCCTTATAGAAATTGGAATCTATCAATACGTTTGGATGGCTTCTGACTTTCCTTGTGACTATTGCTTTGGGAGCAGATCAGTTCTCATACACTGATATAACATTCAGTAGTCCAGGTAGAGGGCCCTCAGCCCAGAAGCCCTCCTGTCCTCCAAAATCCAACGCTCACAACCAATCACTTAGCTTAAGCGTTTACACATTCCACGGAATTTTGTAATTGAGAAAGAAATGTCTCAAAAGAGGGAGAAGTACCCCATCTTTATTCGCTGTGAGTGAATTAGTTCAGTAGTTCTTTTCTCCCAAGACAGTGAAGACTTTACTAGAAAATAGAAAGTAGAGTGAGTCCTTTAACATCTTATGTTGTCCTTTCTATTACCACACACACACCACACACAGAGAGAGAGAGAGAGAGAGAGTAGAGAGAGAGAGAGAGAGAGAGAGAGAGATGAGAGAGAGAGAGAGAGAG
>NW_023045903.1:0-107107 GCF_011762505.2 Arvicanthis niloticus
CTTTTGTTGGAAGCAATGTGGATTTTTAGACTTTGGATTTGTACCTGCATTAATTGTAACTTCATGGGCCATGCTAGTAGAACACATATGTACTAAGGGTGGTTTGAACTTTGTATATAGTTTATATAATGCTTTATTGAAGAATGTTGTTGTTTTTGCTCCCATCTGAAGGTAAAGAGATTTATTTTGTTAATTGCATTCACAATGGAAGTCTCAGGAAAGCCAAGTACAGCCTTTAGCCTCTGTTTACTCTCATGGTGATTGTTTTGATCACACTTAGTAATCTTAGGAAAGAAAAATATAAAATCTTAGGTTCAAAGAGAAAACCTCACAAGGAAGTTGAATGAAGCTAAATCTTGTGATCACAGACCCACAACGTTATTAAAGAAATGGTGATATTATGGCAAGATTCCATCCACCTAAACATATGGATGTGAAGTTGTATGGATGAGAACTGTATAATGTTAGGCATTATTATTAACTGGTTATTGTTTTTATGTGGACATAAGAAGATACAATTATGTGTCAAATTGACAATGGACAGATTGTGATTACTATAGTGGGTTTTCAATTTAAAATCTAAAAGGATATAGGATATACTTAGGTCCAGACATGGTGATACACACCTTAAATCCTAGGAGATGAACATCAAGCAGATCTCTGATTCAAGTCATCCTGGTAAAGAACAGGCTTTAGGTGATGAAAAGCTTAGGTACAGGGAAAGTGTTACACATGTATTACCCAACATTCAGGAGACAAAGCCATGCAGATCTCAGTTCAACTTTCATCTACAGAGCAAGTTCAAGGATAGCCGAGCTTAGGCAGTAACATTGTTGAAAAATAGAAAGGTGGTGATGATGTACTAGAAGAGGCCATGTTCTGGCAAAAACAAGCAGAGGAACTCAGCAGCTTTGTTTTTGTGGCTCTGACTTTAGAGGCAAGAAGAGAAGGGACGACTGAGACAATTCATGCTGGTTGGCTATAGTTAAAAAATTAGTGGTGACAAAGAAGAAACCAGCATCACTGAGGTGAAACCTTCTGGTAAGTGTTTTCTGAGAGGAGAAAGAAGCTATATTCCAGAGGTAGCCAAGGTTGTCCCTTGTGGTTTAGCTTGACTCAGTCCTGGGTAAGACTCACCCAGGTGGCACTGGTTTTAAGGTATCAATGTGTCATGCAGTGCAGCTAAGGCTTGGCAGCATGAAGGGAACATGAAAGGAATGCTGTGAAGACTGTTTGTCAGAGAAGAACCCAGCATGTTGAAGATGTCAGTCCCGTGGGATGAGCAGAAATAGCAGCAGCAGTTGAGTGGAGTCAAGCAGAACCTAGTGTCCTATAGAGGGAAGGGCTGGAGAGAGACCCAGCTTCTTTAATGGAGCGCAGAAGATCATCTGTGGATCCCAGATACTGGAACAAGAAGCTGTAATTTTGAAGTTACTTTGGAGACCCCAAGAGTTTTAGATTCCAGAGCTGTGGGATACCTTCTCAGGAAAACTACTTTCAGGAAATAAAATCAGCCAAAGTAAAAGATTGTGCTACAGTGAGCCAAGCAGGAAGGAGTTGGAGATCTGAAGAACGCTTTGACATCAGACATGGAGACACAGAGTTTGTAGATTTCCTTGCTAGCTTTTGGTCTTCTTTTGGCCCAGTATTTCCTCACAATGGTGATTAGGAATGGTGACCTATATCCTGTGAATTTGAATGGATATGATGTGCTATTTTTTTTAAAGTATAAGGAATTACAGTTACATGATTGGAATGATCTCAGAAGAGACTTTGAACATTGGACTTTTAACATTTTTAAGACTTCTATAGATGGGGACTTTTAAATTTGAACCTCACATATTTTGTATTATGCTTTTTTAAAATATGGTCTCCATACACTCATGTGTTTGCACAATCATATGGGGGCCAGGCAGTGGAATGTGGTAGTATAAGTATGCTTGGCTCATGTGAGGAAGTTATTATGAGATTTGGCCTTGTTGGAGGAAGTGCATCACTGTGGGTGTGGTCTTTGAAGTTCCACCCAGTGCAGAATGGACCCTTCTACTAGCTCCCTGGCAGATAGTCTCTTCCTGGCTGCCTTTGGATCAAGATGCAGAACTCTCAGCTTCTTCACCGGCATCATGTTTTCTTCCATACCTGCCATGCTTCCTGCTGTGATGAAAAAGGACTAAATCTCTGAAACTGTAAGCCAGTCCCAATTAAACTGTTGCTTTTATAGGAATTGCCTTGTTCATGATTTCTCTTCATAACAATGGAAACACTAAGACAGAAACCCTGTGAGTGTATTTAATACAGTCAAGCCTTTGCACAATTCTCTAGTCCTCATTATCATGAAAGAATACATGCTAGAGTCTAAACATGCCCCCTTGACTCAAGACACACCCCCTGAGTCTTAAACACGCCCCCTGTGACTCAGGACACCCCCTGTGATTCTTGACACACTCCCTGAGTCTTAATCACACCCCCTGTGACTCTTGACATGCCCCCTGAGTCTTAAGCACACCGTTTGTTACTCTGGACATGCCCCCCTGAGACTTAAACATGCCCTCTGTGGCTCAGGACACACCCACAGAGTCCTAATGAACATGTTTAGTATAATGAGGCCTTTGCACACCTCTGTTGTCTTCATCATCATGAAACTATTCATACTGGACAGTGCTTACATACTGTGCTAAAGCCTTTACATCATGGGGTCCACTGAGATCCAACACAACTCAAACACAGCACATGGCAAATGATAAGAATTTGTTGTAATCAAGTCACTACTGATAAATCAGGGCCACAAAATTACACTCAGAAGCTTAGATGCAATGCCCCAGCCTCAGCCCCAACCTGAACCAGAAAGTTATATAGCATCCAAAAGTCAAAACCACAGAGTCCTGTGCCAAATTACAGTTACATTTTTCCCAATCATGTTTTTTTTTTCTATAGTTACTCTATGTCAAATGATAGAGAATGTAGGTTGTATGGTCAACACAATCATAGCCATTTGTTCTTTTGTGGTTAGGAACATGCATTATATTTTGAGGAATAAAACATGAATAACAAGAGATTATCGTTAGGAATGAAGACCCCCAAACACGGGAGACCCTTACTCCAGTCTCACGAAGTTTCGGCCAACCACAAAGTCTCAAGACACGGTACATGAATGCCAGCAGCAGAGGTTTATTAGAGAGGAGAGTTGGCAACCAACAGTCAAACTGCTCACTCATACAGGAGTAGAATTTGACAAAAGACCAGCAAGCTGAGGGGCTTTTTAAAAAGGGAAAACCACAAACCAGGGGAGTGAGAAGGGTGGTGAGAGGTTGTCAAGGATACATAACATAAAAATAGTCAAACATTCCAGAGGAGCCCAAACCTAAATGATTCAGGATCATGTGCAAAGCACTCTGCAACTCATTCCTCACAAAAATGTGGTCTTGCCATGTCACTTGTTCCATTATTTTTTGATTAACTAGTTGTTCCAATTTTTAAGTCCTTGCTTTTTGGACAGTTAACCAGTAAACAGACACTGGTGAGATGGCTCAGCAGTTATAGACTATCTGCTCATTCAGAAAACCAGTGTTCAAGTCCCAGCAAAGACATGGTGGCTCATGACAAATAAATCTGATGCCCTCTACTGGCATGCAAGGGTACCTGCAGAAAAAAGCCATCTAAATAGAATTAGCAATCAGTTAACCAGTAAAGGGCAATTTCACTTAGACAATCTTAGTATTGCGTGGTGAGGTAACCGTGGAGTGTCTAACACTTGAGGTGTTTTATTTGTTATTTAGGGGAAAAGGGCAAGAGATCTTTTAAGTTCTACTTTCAGAATAAGCTGGGGCTAAAGAGATGGCACAATTGTTAAGACTGCTTGCTGCTCTTGCAGAGGAGCAGAGTTTAGTTTGGTTACCAATTGAACCAGAATCAGAAATTGTAAGGCATATTAGGAGTAATATTTAGTACACTTATCCATGGTTTCAGTTACTTGCAACTATAGTTCACTTCAGAAAATTGTGTGTGTCTGTGTGTGTGTGTGTGTGTGTGTATCAGCTCTAATCCAACAATGCTACATGGAAACTTCCAGAAAACAATCCATAAGTTTAAATCAATACTGCTCTTAGCTGAATGTTGTCATCTCTTATCACCTCACACTATTTTGTCAAAATGAATCATCCATCTTGCTTTATAAACTAGAATAGGGTCCAGACCTTGGGCACCTTTGACATAAGGATAGGAAGCTGAGAAAAGTAGTCATACACAAGCCTGAGCCTCTTCTTGCCTCTGCAGCAGTCTGCAGTGTTTATGATTTATTGAAAAGCCTCAGGTGTATGGGGATCATGAATTGCAGTCGGGATTTGCTTTCAGAAATGCCATCTAGGAGCCCAGTGAACAAACAGCAAAATGTACAATGGTAAACATCCTTTTAACATTCAGGTCAGTCTTTGATTTTTGGTTTTGCTACTTAATTCCTGTGGGAATTCAGAAGGGGTAGAGGAACCATTCTGAGCCTTGGTCTCCTTATACACAAAGGAGGATACTAGGACTTCTCTTACATGGTGACTGTGCAGAGCAGCTGTGATAACCTTTATGGAGCTTAGCTCTGAGGAGATAGACATTCAGTACATCATAGCTGTTTCTATTATCCATATAAAGTTGTCCTTGACTAAATTCACATGAAAATGACAGAAGAATTGGAGGTCAGCAACAGAGTAAGCCCCAAAGACTAACTAATGTGTGATCAACATGGCTACCTAGCAGCTTTCCACCATGCAGGACTGAACACTCCCCGCAAAACAATGGTGAAATGGGGAGGGTATTCATAATAAAAAAATGTACCTGGCTGCTGCTTCCAGTTGTTCTTTCCTATAAAAAAGAGAAAGAAAGAGAAAAGGACCCATAAATGGCATGAAATAGTTAATCTTGCCACAAAGTCTGTCTTAAAGCTTCATGTAGAAAATAAAATAAGATAAATGAAAAAAAGAAACATTTTGGAACAGGATGCTAGATATGGAAGTAAACCAAGGGATGAGGCAGACTTTTCCATGTGCCCCATGCCCCTGCCACCGCCATTTTGTCCTATGCTCCCAAGTTTGTCTTAGCTGCTTATTCATCCAGGAAGTGGGTGACTGCCTACTCAAGACCAGGATCAGTCACTCAACTTAGATGGTTTGTTTTGCAGTTGAGGCAGATAAGGACACCACGACTGCCAAATGTAGTTGTGATACTCCCATCCTTCTCTACCATCATGGTCAGCAGTGTTCACTGCTGTGTTCACAGCAGCGTTATTTCATGTCTTTTCTCTCCTCAGCTCTTATTGTAAGCTCTGGTGTTTTGGATGTGTCAATTAAGCCTTACAACAACTCTAAGAGTAACTACTATTGTCGTACTTTTTTTTATGTTGAGAAAGTCGAGGAACAAAGAACCGCATAAGATTTCAGATGTAAAGCAGTAGAGTTGTGGTCCCAAACCAGGTAGTGTGTCTCTAGAATATGAATTGTAGTGATGGAGTACAGCACATGCTGGCCACATATTCACTACTCAGAGCCTTTGCTCAGCTTTGCCTAGAATTTTCTACCCCCTTTTTCTACATAGAATAGTCTTGCCCATCCATCAAGTCCACTGGGCTGAGCCTCAATCCAGACAGGCTGTTCTAGCTCTGGGGTGACCAACAGTGGTTTCCTAAGGCTGTAATTTCAGAACTTGGTGTCTTTCTTTCTTATTTCATCCCCATTGTGTTTCATAGACCCCTCCAGTCAAGACTTAATCATCATCGATTGAATAAACTGCTATGAATCAGGTACCAAGACAGATACAGTTATTTCTTACTTTATTTAACACTCACACTAACTCCTTCAGAAATGGGCATTGTTTATACAAATATCCCTTGACCCAACCTGTGGGATGCAGGTGAAGATGTACCAGAGTACCACATACTTCTTTCTTAAATAAATTTTTCTTCCCAGACTCAAAATGGAAAGAACAAGAGTATTGGCAGACCTGGGCTCTGGTTTTTGTTCCAGCGTGTACCTGCCAGGTCACATCAGGTATTAGTCTCAGTGTTCTGACACTTCAGTAAGAAAAATGGTCATAAGGGACAAAGAAAGAGAGGTCCAAGAGAAATAAAAAATGAAGACAAAATTTCTTTTTTCTTTTTCTTTTCTTCCTTCCTTTCTTTCTTTTTTTTTTTTTTTTTTGGTTTTTGGAGACAGGGTTTTTCTCTATAGCCCTGGCTGTCCTGGAACTCACTCTGTAGACCAAGCTGGATTTGAACTCAGAGAAATCTGACTGTCTCTGCCTCCCAAGTGCTGGGATTAAAGGCTTGAGCCACCACTGTCCAGCTCAAAGGTTCATTTTTGAAAATAGATTTTATATGACAATACAGTAATATTCTACTTGAGGGGGGAAAATAAATATTTCAAAAACTAAGGTCTGGTGAGAGATAAATGAAGCATCTGCTGTGGGACTCCCCTGTGAGTCAGTCCTACAGATATTTATATTCTTTCTCCCAGTCTTTCTGTACCAACCTCATGGCCTAACTCTGGGATATACTTCCAATGCAATTTGGGACATTTATTTTTTAATTTCCTTCCTATCTTTCTTTTTTCTTGAGACAATGTCTCACTCTGTGCTTTTGACTAGCCTGAGACTCCCTGTGTAGACCAGGCTGGCCTCAAACTATGTTCAGTCTCTGGTCTCAAGTCCTGCCTGCCTCTGCCTCCGAAGGGCTGGGATTAAAGGCATGTGGCATCAATTATTGATTATTGGTCATTGATTAGCATTGATTATTGGTTGTCACTGGTTATCAATTATTGATTAACATTGATGGAAGGTCATTGATTAGCCTTGATTATTGATTATTGATTGGCATACTCTTATTACTGGACCAACTCTCCTGCTCCCCACTGCTAGATTTGGAATCACAGATTAACTACAACACAATAATAGTGAAACTTGTCAGTTCAGTTTCTATCCTGCTGCAGATGGATGGCTCTATAGTTGAGCTCTAATGCCAGTGGGCTTTGCCTGTTTGCACCCTGAGGCATGTGACAGGCCTCACTGTTTTCCTTTGCCTTCCTCTGATTTCAGCCAAACAGATTTTGTGCATTAATTGGTTTCCTCTTCTGTGTTGGCTACTATTATTTTGCTAATTTATGAGTTATCTAGATCTTTCTTCCTGACTTACAAAGCACTTGTATTTTCTGAATGTTGATTTTGTGTAGTTATGCACATTATGAATTTCACCTCCCAATCTGTGGATTTTCTGATTTTTTTAATGAGTGCTCCTGGTTACAATCAGTCCACTACTTAAATCCAACCTTGGTGGACCACAGCTTTAGTCCCAGTGCTCGGGAGAAACACCTGCAGATCTCTTGCGTTCAAGGTCAAGCTACAGAGTGAGTTCCAGGAAAGCCGAGCTTAGGCAGAGAGGGAGTCAGAAAACAGAAAGCTGATAATAGAATAAGGGGGTGGGGAATGTTCCAGCCTCAGCAAGCAGTAGAACTCAGCAGCTTGGGCCGTGTGGCTCACAATAGAAGGGATTACAGGGACAATTGATACTGGTTAGCTGGAGCTAAGAAATTAGTGGTGATTAAAAGAGACCAGCATCACTGAAATGAAGTCTTCTGGGAAGTGTTTTCTGAGAGCACAGAGAATCTGTGACCATGAGTGACCATGTGAGGCGGAGGGGGAATGACTTTGAGTGACTGTGTGAGGCAGGGGGATGACCACTGGTGAAGGTACAGCCTCAGTTGCAGTAGAAGGCACAGGACTAAAGGGGTCATGCAAATGAGTTTAGCCTTGGCGCCATGAAGACAGCCTATGAGAGGCTATTGGTGAAGCCGAGTTGCAGCGGAAAACCCCAGTGTATTGGAGATGTTGGTGCCATGAGATGATCACCAAGAACAGCAACAGCAGTGGACCGGTCAACCTGAGCTTACCATGACTGATTAGCCAGTACCAAAGTTCCATTATGAGTCATGCCAATATAAATTTCACCTCTCAGGGGCTGGAGAGAGGACTGAGAGGTTTAGAGCACTGATTGCTCTACCAGAGGTCCTGAGTTCAGTTCCCAGCTACCACATGGTGGCGCACAACCATCTGTGATGGGATTCGATCCCCTCTTCTGGTGCATTTGAAGAGAGTGACAGGGAACACACATACATTAAAGAAAGAAAGAAAGAAAGAAAGAAAGAAAGAAAGAAAGAAAGAAAGAAAGAAAGAAATTTATTTCACCTCTCCTGTGCTGACCATTATGGACTAGGTCATTATAAACTTCGTTTTGTCTAAGCTGTTCATTCTAATAACTACGATCACCTTGTCTTGCCGGGAGCCAAGATTCCCTTCTGCCTGGGAGCAAATGTCAGTTAGGCAAATAACTCGAGTTAAGGAATACTTCATTGTGCTCCTGCCAGGGAGAAAATATTAATCAGATAAGCAACTCGAGCCAAGAAATGTTTTAATTGCCTTCTTGCTTGTGAGAAAATATTTAGATAAGTAATTTGGGGTAGGAATACTTGTGGGCTTGGAGAACTCTGCAATTACGGATGACGCTGGACCCTGACTGTCAGATGACCCTCCTGCCTGCTTGCCTTTATAAATGCAGCCTGGACAATAAAATTCAAGGACTTGATCAAACATTCAGACCTATGCTTCTTTTTCATGTCTCTTGTTCTATCATTCTTTCGCCACCTTCCCTAGGGTCTCATCAAATCCCTAAGGCCGGGGCATTGTCTCTAGTGATTCATTGCTGCCACCTGGTCTTTGCTATCTCAGAGCTCCATTAAGCCCACTGCATTTAATTAATCTAATTGAACAGCAGCATCTCCAAACCTAGGATCTGGCACAAGGAAAAAGGCAAGAACAAAGCACTTCAAATGTGCTGGTGCCCCTCTCACCAGTTTTTTCCTTATAGGATTCAAGAAGGGCATATTTCAGGCTTTTCCAATGTAGAGAAATAAGTTTTCCACAATGTATCTGCTCTAGCATTGCAATTTCCCTGAACCTTAAAATCCCTTTCTCGACACTAAGCCAAGGCAAATCAGGTGTGTCCAACTCCTTTTCAGTAGGCCATCTTCTGATCAATGTTTCAGTCAACCATTCAAACAAACTTCTGACACATTTTCTTTCTTTCTTTTTTAAGTGTGTGAGCTTCCATATTAAACCTAGAATCTTCACTCAGAGGTCCCAGGTCAATAAACTCAGCCTGATCTAGTTTTATCTGCCTTCCACTATTATCCCACACATATTCCCCAGACTTCTGCTTGAAGGAATCAGCAAATTCATTAACCTCCTTAGTAGAATAGCACATTTTCTCATGGACTACACTTTCTACCCCCCCAACCGAACCTCCCTGTAGGGGCCTGTTTTGCCTTGAGTCTGGTTATAGAAACTATTGGTGGGCCTTGAGGAACATCAGTATTGTCTTGTCTGACATTTTCTTCAGAGAAAATCACTGCTGGTTTTTCAGACTCTGAGGGATTAAATTTCTCATGTGAAACAGGCATGGGTTAGGTGGTGCTGAGGTATTACTTCCTCAGGTGAGGTAAAACCTTGAGAATCTGAAGATTCAAAGTTCTTAGCTTCAACAGGGTCTACCCACACATCCACATCCCACATTGTAGGATCTCAGTCTTTACCAATTAATGCTTTTACTTTCTTTAACTGCTGACACCCTCTGAGGCTGAGACTTGAATTTTCCAAGTAATTCAGCAAAATGTAAAGTGATGGCTTCAGCTTGATTTCCTGCAATTGGAGCTCTATGACTACAGAAGATTCTCTTCAAGGGCACACTTAGAAACCTTTAGAATGTTTATTTGCATTTGCAGCTGTTCAGTTTTATCATACAACTCATGCTTTTCCTCCAACAATTTTTTCAGAAATACTAAGAGCACAAGTCAACAAAAATCATTTTCTGATTTTTCTCCCAAATTGTAGAAAATTTGGTACATTGGGTCACCTATTTCATCCCCACTTACAATTGATGTATTGAGGTTTGTAGGAATATGTCAGAAAGAGGACATGCATTTTGGTGTAGAGGAGCTGGAAGCCAAACCCGAGGTGACTGAGTCAGTTCTGGTATAACCCAAAGTCACTGGGTCTGGAGAGGTCTGGAGCCCTTGGCAGTGAATTATGACCACCTCCTTTGGGAGTTGGAGAGCCTTCAAAGGTTTTGCTATAAGGGAACAATTGACAATGGGTGATCCTTGGTGATGAGAAAAAAATATAAAATAGAGATAAAATAAAATATAAAATACATCAAATATAAAATGTAAAATATAAAAATAAAAGTAAATTAAAATAGAAAATAATATAAATTATAAAATAAAATATAGCCAGATGGTGGTGGTGCATGCCTTTAATCCCAGCACTTGGGATGCAGAGGCAGGCAGATTTCTGAGTTTGAGGCCAGCCTGGTCTACAGAGTGAGTTCCAGGACAGCCAGGGCTACACAGAGAAACCCTGTCTCAAAAAAAAAATTAAATTAAATTAAATTAAATAAACAAATAAAATAAGTGTAAAACAAAATATAAAATATAATGTAAATATAAATATAAATTAAGAAATGAAAAAATAAAATATAAAATAAAAAAATAAAGTAGTGCGTATAAACTATTAAGAAGGCACACATGTTAGCCCATTGTGTTTTTGGCTGTTTGCAGTGCCCTGGTTAAAGCAATTAACTCAGCCTTTTGGGAAGAGGCCACCACAGGGAGGTGGTTTGCCTCAACTGTTTTAGTGGCAATGATCATTGTCTATGAGAGAGTTTGAGTTCATAAAGAGGGTGAGTTGGGGGGGGCGTCTGTGAGAGGTTGCTTTAGAAGACTGGGCTGGGGTGGGCACAGGGTCTCTACTGCCCCTAGGCAGAAATGAGAAGGGGTATCAGAGGATGATGGGACATGCAGGAAGGTTGCCAGGCTGAGGGCAAATTTGGAGGCCAAAGTGATTTGGGAGTTTTCCAGGAACAGTAAATGTGGACTCTCGAGGGGCCGAAGAGGGAAAGAGAGGAATGACCCAGGTCAGCAAGGCAATGGATAGAGTATATCATGATGGGCTGGAACAGGGTGATCTTGAGGGCCTCCTGGGTGAGTTCCATTGTTGATGATGCTAGGGGTCCCAAACATGGCTGCTATTCATATATGGTGGGGTCTAGTTGTTTGGATGACAAAAGACAAAAAAAAAAAAAAGCTAGCTGGGCGGTGGTGGCACACACCTTTAATCCCAGCACTTGGGAAGCAGAAGCAGGGGGATGACGCTGATGGGATAAAAATCAATAATCAATGCTGATCAATAATCAATAATCAATAAATGGTAATCAATAATTAGCAATACTAATTGATAGCCAATAATGATCAATAATTGATGGCACACACCTTTAATCCCAGCACTTGGGAGGCAGAGGCAGGTGGATTTCTGAGTTTAAGGCCAGCCTGGTCTACAGAGTGAGTTCCAGGATAGCCAGGGCTACACAGAGAAACCCTGTCTCAAAAAACCAAAAAAAAAAAAAAAAAAAAAAAAGAAGACGGGGATGGCAGGGTCTTAGGTGGAAATGAGGGGTTCCATCAACACCCTGATACCCTGCCACATGACAGATTTGGTGATGGGATCATGGGACCTGAATGGAGAGTTAAAACAGAGAAGGTAGTCCCACAGTGCACCAGGAGTGAGATGGACTTACCAGCTACCTGTTGTGTTATGCTGGGATGGGGCTAGGCCTCCATGGCTGGGCAAAGAGGACAAGCCAAACCTGGGCACTCTGACTTCCAGTAGCTAGGCTGCCAGCAGGCAGGGCATGACTTGGTGGGCTGCCTTGGGTTGATCAGCTGAGATACCAATGTCCGTCTCGGCTGCTCTTGAAACACATCCCTGGCAGCGTTGACTTAGGCTTGACCCTAGAAGGATTGGGCATGCAGACCTCCCTAGTTCCCTCTGTTGGCCTCAGGGTGGCTGCTAAGGCTTGGGCTTGGGGCGTGGCCTTCTGCTGTAGCCCATCATGTTGGGAAGACTCAGCCAGGGGCTAAAGAGTTTAAAATCCATTTTTACCAACTCCTGCATGGGAGGTTGGAGACCACCCTCAGCCTATTTTAGCTTTTTTCAAATATCTGACCATGGCTGAGAAATAAAAGGAGTAACAAGAACTGTGGGTTCGACTGAGGAAGAGACAAAGTCCAGGTAGGTATATCGGATCATAGTCTCCCATAATCAATTTAGAAAAATGACTGGATTTTCATCTGCTTGTTGTGTGATTTCACAGAGCTTATTAAAGTCAACAACTTTCTTTGGGACTGATTCAACACCATGAAGGAGGCAGCAGACATTGAGGTTGTCATTTTGATCTGGCTGGTAATTCCTGTTGTGTTCTCTCCTGGGCACTGCCACATTACCCACAGGGACTGTATTGTCCAATAGATGGGTCTGGTCTGCACACTGCCTGGTGGCTGCCTGAACCCATCCACATTCCTCAGGAGTCAGGACAGAACCTTGTATGGCATAAAGGTCATGCCAAGTTAGGTTATAGGCCTGGCAAAGGTAGCAGAACTCTTTAATATAGGTGGATATTTTGGCAGAGAAGGAACCTAGCCATTTTTCAATCTGGAAGAGGTCCTACATGGAGAAAGGAATGTGGACTCGAACAAGCCCCTCAGCTCTTGCCACATGGAAGACAGTGAGGAGAGAAGATCAGAGGCCTGCATGTGAGACGCCACAGGAGAGAATTCTTGTGGGGCAAGCCAATGTGTGGAAAGAGACCAGGGTGTGGGTTGTAGGGTTGTAGAAGAGGAAGAGGGCAGAGTGAGCAATGAGGAGGGAAGAGGATAGGAAGATAATGAGTAAAGAGGAGGCAGTTGATTATCAAATGAAACCTGTAGCAGTGAGGAAGAGGGAGGGACAGTGAGAAGAGAGACAGAGGAGGAAGGTAAGTGGGCAGAGGCTGGGCCCTGGCCTGTGTCTCAGAAGAGAGAAGTAGATTGGGATCAAGGAAGGAGTGGGGCAATGACTCCTGTAGTTCAGTCATGCAGATGACTCCAGGTCCAAATCCCCAGATAAAAGAGGATTCATGGGTGTGGTAATCCTGGCCAACAAGAATTGAGCCACCAGGCAGTGGTGGCGCATGCCTTTAATCCCAGCACTTGGGAGGCAGAGGCATGATGGTGATGGAATAATAGTCAATAATCATGCTAATCAATAATCAATACTAATCAATGACCAATAATCAATACTAGTCAATAACCAAAAGTGATCGATCATCATGATAATCAACAATCTATAATCAACAGTCAATGCTAATCAATAATCAATTGTAATCAATAGCCAATAATGATCAATAATTGATGGCACATGCCTTTAATCCCAGCACTCGGGAGGAAGAGGCAGGGGGATTTCTGAGTTCGAGGCCAGCCTGGTCTACAGAGTGAGTTCCAGGACAGCTAGGTCTACACACAGAGAAACCCTGTCTCGATAAAACCAAAAAAAAAAAAAAAAAAAAAAAAAAAGAATCGAGCCATTGAGCACAGAGGAAGAGGCAGGAGCACAGTTCAAACAAACTAACAAACAAACTACCTAACAAAACAAAAACCCGCTGAGCATTACAGTCTAGAGTGCCCCCTGGTGGCCACGTAGATTGATGATCTACAGTGCATTAGGACCAAGCCAAAGATGAAAATAGGATCAGGCAGCGTTTAGGAGGGCAAGTTCTGAGAGGAACCCAGTTTAGATAATTTTCACAGCAGACATCCAAGAGGTATCAATTTTGGAAACCCCTAGTACCCATCTTCCCAGAGTTTGCTGGAGATCTCGAGACTGAGATTGGGGTCCCAATTGATATCCTGTGCTAGAAAGGACTGTTTATGCAGGGGAAGTAACCTCAATACATCTTATAAGAGGTTCCCCAAAACAAAGACTTAGTCTTTGTTCTGATGAGGGTTAACTCTGGCAGACTCCGGAGACTCAGCAGGAGAGCCAGTGAGGTCCTGGACCCAGAATTAAGCAGTAGCTAAGGACAGGTTACTTACCAAGTCCAGAATTTGATGTTTTCAGTTAAAAAAAAAAAGAGGGGTGGGGGAATTGATCCTCATGTGACCAGGAAGGATCCAGGCCACCTGTTGGGGACTCAACTTTTCCTGTATTTCTGCACCAAGATGATTCCCATTTTTTTTCTCCGAAAAAGGGATAAGCCAATTGAGCAAAATTTAAGTAAATAGGTAGGTTTCTTTGGAAACAGGCTCCTGGGTGAGTTTACCAGTCTCAGGGAACAAAACCAAAAGAAGTTGCAGTCAGACTATGGCTTGGGAGACTATTATAAAATGTGTGGGAGTAAGGGACTAATTTAGGGACTCCAGTCAAATAGCCCAGAGGTCTAAATCCCAATGATTTTGGTGAGATTTCAGAAAAATGCAGGACTTCAACATAAAAAAGCAAAACTCCAAGTGACACAATCCCAAAAATGGTTGGAAGCTCAATGATTAAAAATCTGAATTTTCAAGCCGGGCGGTGGTGGTGCACACCTTTAATCCCAGCACTTGCGAGGCAGAGACAGGTGGATTTCTGAGTTCGAGGCCAGCCTGGTCTACAGAGTGAGTTGCAGGACAGCCAGGCCTATACAGAGAAACCCTGTCTCGAAAACAAAAAAAAAAAAAATCTGAATTTTCACTATGACTACAACACTGATGCGTTTTAGTGATGAAAACTCAAGTTGCAGTTCTTCTGGGAGAATAAAAAATGCCTCATGATGGGGTTAGAAAGAAAGCTTTGCAGCCATCTTGAGCCATATACCCTGACATGAGACTTGTATTACGATAGCCTAAAACAGCTGAGCACACTCTGATAACATCTTGCTTTGGATACCCAGGACTTTCCTTGGGTGTGTGAGATTAAAGGTGTGTTAGATTAAAGGTGTGTGAGATTAAAGGTGTGTGACTGAAGAGTGTGAATTAGAGATCAGATTTAGAGACAAGACCTAAGGCATGACTTATAGGCGTGGCTTAGAAGTGACACATAAAAGGCAGAGGAAGGTGGCAGAGAATCAGACACTTCAGAGAGTACAACTTGGAGTACAACTTGTAATAGGAATTAGGCATTAGGTATCAGGCACTTGGAAGAGAACTTGGAAGAAATAACTTGGAACTTGGAGGCACTAAGGACTAGGAACTTAAGACTTGGGGTTTGGAGAGAAGAAGAGAGACCCAGTGAGGGACCTTGCTGGAAGAAGGATCTGGCAAAAATTCAGAAGTGAAACGAAGGTGATCACCACTGGAATCTGCTGCATCGAGAAAGGTAAGTCATGTTAATGAAAATTCGGCAAGAAATAAGTGAGCCTGAACTTGACTCTCTGTTTTTATTTTGTTGCTTGCTGCTCACGTGTGTTAATTGTCTCCTTTTGTTTCTTTGTTTGAATGCTGTCTTTCATGTTCAAAGGCACACTTTAACCTTGAGGAGTGGAAAGACTCACAGGCCAATCAATGCTTCCAAGCATACTTGCCAATCAGACAAGGAGGCGGATTGTTCTGGATGCCAGTCTGCAAGTTCACTGTTCCTGTGCAGTCTTAAGTGGCTCTCTGTGTCCTGCTCTGAGCCCTGCTGTGGGCGCTGTTTGGAGACCTCAGTGAAGCTCTGAAATCTCATCATGGTGAGCACATAATGGGTAGGGGCACGTGGCTGAGCAGTGGGAGCTGGGGTGCTGGGTTCTCTCTGGAGATGCTTGGGAAGCATCAGCCAGATGTGACCACCTGTGAGGTCCCTGGTGATGCTCTTCACTTGTTAGATCAGGAGGTGACCTCTGAGTAACTTCACTGTCATGGCTGATTCTGAATCTGCCCAAAACATTTGGACCAGTTACTTTCTTGTAGAAACAAGTGATTTCTCTGACTCTGCAACACATGTGTCCAAACCCTTTTGTCTTTTATAGTATACATTAGGAAGACAGGTATAGCTGTGCAGTGGTGGCTCTAGCCTTTAATCCCAGCACTTGGGAGGCAAAGGTATTTGGATTTCTGAGTTTAAACCCAGCCTGGTCTACAGAGTGAGTTCCAGGATAGCCATGGCTACACAGAGAAACCCTGTCACAAAAACAAACAAACAAACAAACAAAAGCTGATGTAATGAAGACAGGCATAAATCTAATAGATCTGCTTTCATACATTACTTGTTCATGCTTAGTTTTAGTTTTTTAATTTTTTTCTGTTTCAGTTTTTTATGTTGGTTTTTTTTTACATTTAGTGTTTCTTTTTTTTTTCTTTTTCTTTCTTTTTTTTTTTTTTTTTTTTTTTTGGTTTTTTGAAACAGGGTTTCTCTGTGTATCCCTGGCTGTCCTGGAACTCACTCTGTAGAGCAGGCTGGCCTCGAACTCAGAAATATGCCTGCCTCTGCCTCCCAAGTGCTGGGATTAAAGGCGTGCACCACCACCGACTGGCTAGTGTTTCTTTATTATATGGTAAAAAGACTTTTTTTTTCCCTCCAATCCATTGGGTTTTTTGGATGCTTCTTGTCCATTAACAGGCATCTTCTTTTATTTAGGAAAAGTTTTCTTTATGATTTCATTGAAACTATTTTCTAGACCTTTGGGCAGATAGTTTTCTTTTTTCTATTCCAATCGTCTGTAATTGTTCCCTTCTCATATGTTGCAGAATTTTGGGTTGTTTAGGGCTAGGAAACTTTTAGAATCTACATTTTTGACGGATGTATCCATTTTTTCTTATTCATCTTTAATGTTTGAGACTCTCTCTTCCTTTCCTGTTCTGTGGGTGAACCTTGTCTCTGTAGTTGTCAGTGCACAGGCAATTTCAATGCTCTGCTCTCAGGGACTTAGCAACTGCTTAAGTCATTCCCTGCCTCCATCACCTGCTGCTGTTGTCAGGTGTGCTTTATATACAGGGACCACCAGCTACACAGCTCTGTTCCCTGTCTCTGTTCTCTGCACATGCCCCTCTCTATTCTCTTTCTCTACCCTCAGTGCTCTCTCCCTCTGCTACTTGTTTGTCTGAATGTCTGCAGGTCCTCTTGTGCATCTCTATCCCTTCCCCTAAGCAACCTCCTTTGTACCTTATCTGTTGCCTGTTTTAATTTCTCAGGACCTGCTGTGATAGGATTGCTTGGATTTCTTGGTGACTTACTTTCCTGGTTGTTATTTATTATATTCCAATGGTGGTGTCTAGGCCTCTGGGTTTGAAATGATTATTGATTTAGGTACTTATTTTTGGATTTGTCTTGTTTGGGTGGGTGTTTTGTTCCTGGGTTACTGTTTAATGTTTGGATTTGCAGAGAGCTTTGGCTGATTTTTGCCTCTTTTACTGACCTGTTTGTTTGTTATGTTCCAGAGGGAATGCTTGCTAATGTTGAAAGCTGGGGGAAGAGATGGACAGGAAGAGATGATCTTAGTAATCTACAAGGAGACGTTGTCATTAGTGAGGTTAGGCTGCTTCTGGTGTTTTGTACAGTACTAGAGGCAACTGTGAAAATTGCATTTGAGATAACAAATATTGTGGTAGATCTATTGAAAAGTTATTTTGTGTTCTTTCAGGCATGGCATGTGGGTGAACAGGAACTATCTGCCCAAGTGGGGTCTATGATACAGGGATGAGGCAGGAAAGAAAGGGCAAGTGGGGATGGTCTGCAGTATCTTTAGGAGGCATGCACAAGGGGAGAGGTAATTTCCACTAGTATTCTTTTCCAATGGTGAGGGCCACTTGTATTCTGTGCCAGTTGTAAGGGCAACTGATATTAGGGTTTGCAGTAACAGACAATGAATTATGTCTTGGATAGCGTACCTGTTTTACTTTCAGTCATGGCTTGCAGGTAAACAGTAGCATCTTTTGATAATAAAGGTCTTAGTCAAAAAGGTGAGTTTATGAAGTCCAACCAACTCTGTTTTTGAGATTGCACAAAGTCCACTTGAGCAGGCATCCTATGACAAAACCCTCTTATCAACAGCCAGTCAAGGTACAACAGCAAGGTTTAGCTACATATAGATAACTAATAAAACTTAAAGAGGAAAAAAAGGTTAGCCTACCCATCATAATTGTCAGATGGTTTTATCCCCTGGTTTTTTATTGCCAATTATGCCAGATATAAAATTTCTTAAAAAGTAAGTTGCTGACCTGTATGTTAATGTCCCAATCTTGTTGCAGCTGCAATAAATACTCAGCACCCCTAGACTTGGTCTCTCATTTTGGACCTGATGTGATATTGACTGGGGAGAATCCTTGTTACTGAGCTCCTAGTACAGACCTTCGTGTATTTGCATTGCAATAGGTTCTTGGTGGTCTTTGGTGTACCAGTGAGTTGGGCAGAACATCTTGGTGCATGGATTGGAACCCGGAAACCCTCAGAAATCCCAACTGAATGCTGATGTGTCATTGTTCTTTGTGTCAGAGTGGCTTATCTGTCAGATTTGTGTCTGTGTACCTTGGGTTTTAGAGTTTTCTTGAGTATTTGCAAAGGGAGATGACTAAAGTTACTGTGGAAGCACAGTATAGTGGACGCACTGGAGGGTTGAAGCCCCAACGGGCTTGGAAGATGTTTCAAAGCCTGGTGTAGCAGATGGTGTGCACATGGTCTTAATTTTGGGGATGGTTTTCAGCTGACATTCATTCTAAAGCCAAGAAAAGCCAGGTTCAGAACTAAATGTTTTAGTTAGGAGAGATGACAGAGGTTTTGGTTAGTCAACAAAATGATGGACTGGGTATTAGGACTATCTTGCACCTCACTGGTACAATTAGAAATAATTATATTCTAATTGTACTTTTAGAGAAATGTTTTATTTTAACAGGAAGAGTGATATGTAGGAGGAGCTAAGGTGGGAGGAGTACTGAGAGGAAGAGAAGGAGTAAGGAGAGGAGAAGGAGAGGAAAAATTAGGTGATGAGAGAAAGAAAGAAAGAGAAAGAGAGGGGGGACATGGAGGCAGATGTTCATGTGTCTCCACCAGTCAAAGATAGTTGATATATCTAGGTTGGGTATTGGGTTACACTTCTTTTTTGGGGGGTTTTTGAGACAGGGTTTCTCTGTGTAGCCCTGGCTGTCCTGGAACTCACTCTGTAGACCAGGCTGGCTTTGAACTCAGAAATCCACCTGCCTCTGCCTCCCAATTGCTGGGATTAAAGGCGTGGGCCACCACCACCCAGCTGGGTTACACTTCTGATTGAGCATTACCAAACTTATAAAGCCTTTGATTAACATTTTTAAAAATTGTATAAAAGCAAAAAGGGAAAGGGGGCATGGGATAGGGGCTTTCTAGGGAGGAAAAATGGTTAAAGGGGATGGCATCTGAAATGTAAATAAAATATCCAAAAGAAAAAAAAAATTGGGAAGGTTAAAGCCTATTTAGAACCCTGCTACATGGCTGACAGCTGTCTTCCCATCTTCATTGTCTCCTCTGTACAAGTAGAAGAATCTGCTGTGTAGCCTTTACCGCCCCCTTGTGGCTGTCTATTTTTTGTGTGGCACTTTGTTATTCTCTCACTGAGGAAATGAGACAGACTCCATCCTAATGGATTTAGTTACTAGTCCCACACCTTGGGTTAAATCTTTCTTAACAACAGAACATACACCCATTGACTAGTCCATGACAGAGAGCTCTTCGAGACAGCATCCAGGGCAAAGTCAGGCTCTGCCTACCTTATTTTAAAGGGTAGAAAGAAAAATACCTCATTTCTCACCTCCTGGACTACCCTCTGCACAGTTCATATGTGACTCTGTAGTTTTGAAGTTGGAACTGTCATGAGATGGAAGGTTGTTCTTCATTGATTTTCACAAATATAGCATATATTCCTTGGACCAGAGGTCTTGTCTTTTGTCGGTGGCCATTTCCAGGTCTGTGGGACAATCTGCGTTTCTGTCCACCTTCCAGCTGTTTTAGCTTCCTCTTTGGTAGCACTGGCCTGGGAACCCAGGGTTAAAGATGCTCATCCCAGGTCAGCACAGCCTCTGAGCTCCCCATTCCAGTGTATCCTTCCCTGCTCTGAGCCAGGTGCCCTCCCTATCTTGTCCTTGCTCAGCCACAACTCCAACTCCCTCTTGTGGTGGCAGGGCCTCCTGTAATTGACATGGTTAAATTACTGATTTTTTGTTGTAACAAATTCCACATTTATTACTGTGTTTGTGTCATTTTTGTTTTCAGTTCTCAGCATTTCAGATCTACAGTCATATGAGGGACCCTCAATCGAGGGTGTGCCCTCATCAGAATGGCTGTTTGCTATGTCTGTGAGAAATAGTGTTGATGATTGATTAGGAAGGCTCTTCCACTGAGGGTGGCAATATCCCTAAGCAAGTGGTCAAGGGCTGGATGAGAGAGCAAGCTGAGCATGAGACAGTGACCAAGCAAGAGATCAAGCCAGGAGACAGTTTTTATCCATGACTTTTGCATTAAGTTTCTAATTTAAGCTCCCCAAATGATGGACTGTGATCTGGCAGAATCATGTACAACAGCCATTTATTACCTAAGATGCTTTTGCTTAGAGGATTCAATCACAGCAGCAGAGTAGCAAGTTAGAACAACAACATGGTATCAAAGGGTTATTTTACTGCTGCACGGAATCTATGTTGTAGATTGCATTCTTGTGTACAGGAACAAATTTGGAATAGAAGGGTTTTTGGATTGGTTAGTGTCTCTAACTCTCCACTATGGGTCCTGCCTGACTGCAGAATGTGGCCTCTTCAGCGTCCATATCTAACTGCTATACATCTCAACTATGATCGACCATATACACTCCTAGGTGCCCTCCAGTTTGTGGTCTCTGGTATATCCTAAATATACCCCCTCACCCCAGCCAGCTGCAGATTTTGATTCATTTTCCCCCTCTGGTCGACTCTTGTCTCTCATCTCACCTGTTCCTGGTTCTCCCCGATTCCCCTTTTTTATCTGCTCTCCCATCCAGTTCTCTCTCTTCCATCTGCCTCCTATGATTTCTTTACTACACCTTCTGAGTAAGATTCAACTGTGCTCATTTGGGCCTTCTTTCTTGTTTAGTTTCTTTGTGTCTATGGAGTGTAGTCTGGGTTTCCTGTATTTTATGCTTATTTTTCACTTGTAAGTGAGTACATACATGCATGTGCTTTTAGATCTCGGTTACCTCAATCGAGATGATAGTTTCTAGTTGTATCCACTTGCCTGAAAAATTCATGATGTCCTTGTATTTTATAGCTGAATAATGTTTCATTTTGTAAATGAACCACATTTTCTATATTCATATTTTGGTTAAGGGGCATCTGGACTTTTTTCAGTTTCAAGTTGTTATGATTAAAATGGCTATGAACTTAGTGGAGACCCTGCTCTAGGTCACCTGGCTTTGCAGAGTCCCTCCTGTATCTTCTGTTTGTCCTTTGAAAGGGCGTGGGCCCCTGGGAATCCATGATGATGTATCAAGTCTCTATTGGGTTAGGTGCATCCTCTCTGCTGAGGCCAGACCTGGCAGCCCAGTTAAGGGAACAGATTCCTGTGACAGACTGCAGCTTTATGGACAACTCCTGCTACAGTAGTTGTGAGACCATCATGAAGACTGAGCTGCACATCTGCTACTTATGGGCCAGGGTCCTGTGTTCAGACTGTGTGTGTTATTGTTTGTGCCTCAGACTCTGAATGTCCCCAAGGATCAAGGTTAGTTGAGTCTGCTGGTCTTCCTGTGAAGTTCCTATCCTGTTCAGGACCCTCAATCCTTTCCCCAACTCTTCCATCAGAGTTACCAAGGTGCATGCAATGTTTGACTGTGGATCTCTGCTTCTGCTTCAGTCAGCTGCTGGGTGGAGCCTCTCAATGACAATTATGCAAGGTTCCTGTGTAGGAGCATCACAGAATATCCTTAATAATGTCATGGATTGGAGCTTGTCCATGTGTGTCTCCAATTGAATGCGTTTTCATTGGCCATTCCTTCAGTCTCTGCTGGTTGAATATGATCCTTCAGCTTTCTTCTCATGCTCCCATACATTCCCCATTTGGACTCTGTCCCTAAATCACATAAGATACTGTGCACACATTTGCTGTTTAATGCTATGCTATTTTGCACACCCGGTGGTTTTATATTTTTAACTTTATTCATTCTGTTTTTGTTTTTCTGGACCAAATTTCCCTGTGAAGGACCTCCTGTTCTGATTGTAGATATAGAAAGCACATAAGCCACCTGACATGTTTTTGTTCAATAAGCACATGCTTTTGTGCTGCTCTTCATCCACATCTTTAATTTTGAAATTTAGCCATATCTATAAATTATATTCTATGTCTCTGGATTGCTTATGCTCAGGTCATCGATATTATCTGATGCTTCAGATTCATTGAAATGCAGGTGTATGATGTTCTGCCTAACTGTTATGTTTGCTGTGAAATTTTTGAACAAATAATTGCATTATGACTGTGTGCATGAATATGAATATCATGTGTGCCTCATCTTTGCTGTTGTCAGAAGATGGCCTCAGAACTCTGATTTTGAAGAAATGGGCAGGTGTTGGTCCACATGTGTATGCTAGATCACCATTATGTGGAAGACTAGCACGAACTTCCATCTCCTGAGCTATAACTCCTGAACTACATTCTTTATTTCTGATCAGCATATACATTGCTAATATTTTTATCTGTCCATTTTTAACTCTTTAAACATGCATTTCCTTTTAGTAAAATTTAATTAATGTTGCTGTTTAAACTGGTTCACTTCATGTTTATGCAAGATGAATAAAGAACTGCAGTGAATGTATAATTCTTTGCAGGAACTTCAGTAAAAATTGTGAGTTCTCTCTATCATTTTTGTTTTCTGATTTATTTTTGTAGCAAAGTGAAGTTCTTAACATTTAACTTTTGCTGTCCTGAAACTCATTTCATGACCTTGTTGGCATCCAGCTCAATGACATACACCTGCCTGTACCTCTGTGATTAAAGACATGAGAAATATATATAGCTTGCCCATAATTTATGTAGTTAGTAATTGTTCATATTGTTTTTCAAGTGTTTGCTAAGTACAGTTGATCTGTTTCCCCCCTGCAAATCTCTCTCAGTTGTCATTTTTGTTGCAAATCTATATCCAATTCAAAGAGTTCAGAAGTGACACAGGTGAACCTTATATTTCAAGTTCCTTCTAAATTGACATGGTGATAATTCATGTGTCAGGAAATAAGTGGAGGAATCCCCTGAATTATATGTTTACATTGTCCAGTAAGCATATATTTACTTTGTAGTGGTGTCAGTATCACGCTTTGTGTTGTACACATGTATGTGATATTTCAGGAAACAGTGAGTTTCAATGATGTGCATCTGAACTTCACTGCAGAAGAGTGGAATTTCCTGGATCCTTCCCAGAATAATCCCTACAAAGACGTGATGCTTGAGAACTACTGGAACCTCACTGCTACAGGTAAGACTGAATTTTCTTTTGATTCTCAATATAAGGGAAAAATGTTTCTGCATTACTGACGATCATCTCTTATTTCAATAGAGAACAAGTAATATTGAGTTGAATAAATCAGGTTCATTGCTGTGAAAATTCAGAGTAACTTGAATTTTGCCTAATCCCAATACCATATCATTTATTTTCTGGTACCGTGTTTTAGGCTATAATTTGGAAGTCCATCATACTGAAGAACAACATCAAACTTCTAGAAGTCATGAAAGGTAATTTTAATATCTAAACTGATACAAATATGCATGTGAGAAAATTTTACTATGATCTGGAAGCTCTAAAGGAAAGCAAGCATGTAAAATATCAGTCCTTTTATTGTAGCTATGATTATAATATTCTCCCAAAACTGTGTACCTCAATGTCAGTTATCTGATTTCTGTTTGCAATGCATTTCTGTAAGACAGAAGAGAAGGAAACAATGCCTTAAGCGATTCCTTTATTTGATTTGTATCTCCATTAGAATGATGTTGTGGTACTACCAATTTTTATAGTCCCATAATATTTAGATGTTGCACATTGAACAGTGATAAACATGTATCCATAACTTTCTAATAAGCAAATCCTCCATGATAAATTGGTGATACTCATATACTTGTAGTGAAACTTTTAAGTTTATTGTGAGGTCAGTTTATGAGAGTAAAGAATGTTGTCATGGAAAAACATTAATCATGTCTGATATGAACTAAAAGTCAATGTGTGTGCATTCAATGTAGAAACCTTTCATTTCTTCTTCTTTTTTAATGGGTATATCAATTGTCAGAATGGATGAAACCTTGTGAGCATAGAGATACTAAAAGTAGCAACGTACCTCTATCTATGTCAGAACAATGAGAAGATATGTGGTATTCTGCCTTTGGTAGACCTTCTGAATAAGATAGACATTTGCAATTAATTGGTTTTCTGACTTTACTGGGAACATCCCCAATGTCACACTGCAGAAAATCTCTATGGGTACTAGAAGTTTGGACATTCTTCTGTTTATCCTGGTTCACGATGCTGCAGTGGTGTGATTCACACTATAGGAAAAACTTAGAAAGAAATCAGTGATTTAATGCCCTGATATCTGCAGCCATGTGTAATATATCATATAGAAATCTCATATAGAAAATGGATGTTATAAATGTGAGCCATGTAATAAGTACTCTTACCATTACAAATTCTTGCAAAGAGGTAAAGCAACCCACAGTTAGCAAGTACAACCATGAACATCAAAGTGATAAAACTTTAAGATCTGAGCGTTCTTTATTATTACACCAACTGCATAATTTATTCCTATTGATAAAAGGTTTGATCAGGCTAATGAATGTGGTAAAGCTTTCACATGTGTCCATTATTGTTGCAGGCATGAAAGAAATCATACTGGACAGAAACCACATGAATGTAATCAATGTGGTAAAGCCTTTTCACATCACAGTAGTCTCCAAAGACATAAAAGAACACATACTGGAGAGAAACCTTATCAATGTAATCAATGTAGTAAAGCCTTTTCATGTCACAGAAATCTCCAAAGACATACAAGAACACATACTGGAGAGAAACCTTATGAATGTAGTCAATGTGGTAAAGCCTTTTCATGTCACAGTAGTCTCCAAAGACATAAAAGAACACATACTGGAGAAAAACCCTATAAATGTAATCAATGTGGTAAAGCCTTTGCAATATCCAGTCATCTCCAATATCATAAAACAACACATACTGGAGAGAAACCTTATGAATGTAATCAATGTGGTAAAGCCTTTTCATGTCACAGTACTCTCCAACGTCATAAAAGAACACATACTGGAACGAAACCTCATGAATCTAATCAACATGGGAAAGCCTTTCCATAAAGTTTTTTCCTCTTAAAACATACAAGAACACACATTGTAGAAAAACTATGAATGTAATCAATGTGCTAAAGCATTTGCATGTCCCACTAGTCTGGAAAGACACTTCATGAATGTAATCAGTGTGGTAAAGACTTTTCAGAACCTTAGAATCACCATTATTATAAAAAAACACATACAGGAGAGAAACCTTATCAATGTAATAAATGTGGTAAAGCATTTGCAAGTTCAGTCATTTCCTGTGACAGGAATGATAACATGCAAGAGAGAAACCTGCTTGAATATTAACACAACAGAAAGCACAGTGGAGAGAACCCTCATTAACGTAATCACTGTGGTCAAATCTTGTCAATTCACTTTTATCTGTGACTACATAATAGAACACATTCATGAGAGTCACTCAAAGTAATCAAGGTGTTAAGCCCTTGCACAGCATGGTCATAATCCAACACATAAAAGAACACATACTGGAGAGAATCTGAATGTCATGAATGAGGTAAAGCCTTTCCAGGACACACTCATCTCTGAATACACAAAGGAAAATGTGCAGAGTAAGACCTTATGAATGTAGTCAATGTGATAAAGCCTTTGCATTTAACTGTACTCTCCAAACACTTAAAGGAGCACATGCTTTAGAGAAACCTTCACAAATGTAATGAATGTGGTAAAGCCTGTGCATATCTCTGTAAAGTTTGAAATGATTGTTGACGCTTGTCACATTTTTTTCTCATAATAAATAACCTCGAGAAACTCAATGTCAGTGTGTTGGGTGAGATCATATAACTTATTGGCAGTCACAGATTACTTTTGATGTTATTGAAGGTGCTCAAAGACTGTTGTGATACACAAAGGCTTTAATAGATTGATTAATTACTAAAGACTTTAGTTTTTTTTATAAAGATAGAAGAAAATATTTTAGAAATAAACTGTGGTGATTTGAATATGCTTGACCCTAAGAAGTGGCAATATTAAGAGATGTGTCTTGTGGGAGACGTTACCTTTTTGAAGGAATTGAATTCCTAGGGTGGTGGTCTTTGGAGCTCAGGCCAGTACAAATCAGACCCTCCTATCACTTTGCTGGAAGGCAGTCTCTTCCTGGATGCCTTCACACGAGGATCCAGAACTTTCAGCTCCTTCTCCAGCATCATGGCTGCAGGCATGCTGACATTCCTGCTATGATGGCGATGGACTAAACATTTGAATGTGTAAGCCAGGCCCAATTAAATATTTGTCTTTAACACAGTTGCATTAGTTACAATATCTCTTCTTAGCAATGGAAATTCTATCTAAGAAAGGAGTTGGTACCCCAGACTTAAGCATTGCTATGATAGGCCTGAATGTGGTATTTTTTGTTTTGTTTTATGGAACAATGTGGATTTTTAGACTTTGGATCTGTATATGCATTAAGTGGAACTGACTGGGCCATCCTAGTAGGAATATGGAACACATATGTACTAAGGGTGATTTGAACTTTGTATATAGATTCATGATGGTTTCCTGAAGAATATTGCTGCCTTTTGCCCTTGTCTGTAGAGTGTTCTTGAAGATCAGGTAAACAGATTGATGTTAATTGCATTAACAAAGGAAGTTACAGTGAAGCCAGCAAAGCCTTTGGCCTGTGTTTACTCTCATGATGATTGTTTTGAGCAAGCATAGTAATGTTAGAAAGAAAATAAATATAAAATGTTAGGTCAAAAGAGAAACTCGAACCATGAAGTTGAATGAAGCTAAATTCTGTGATCAATGATATTAAATGGAATTAAAGGTACGGTGACATTAGGGCAAGATTCCATCCACCTAAACAAATGGATATGAAGTTGGACAAAGGAGAACTGTATCGTGTTAGGCATTATTATTACGTAGTTGTTTTCATGTGGACACAAGAGTTACCAGTATGGGTGAAATTGACATTTGATGGATTGTGATTACTATTCTGGGTTTTCAATTTGAAATCTACAAGGATATACTTAAGTACATGCATTAAATCCCAGGAGATCAGAGTCAGGCAGATTTCTGATTCAAGTCTTCCTTGTTCAAGTGTTCCTAAAACAGAACAAGTTTTAGGTAAAGAAAAGCTTAGGTACAGGCAAAGTGTTACACATATATTATCCAGTGTTCAGGAGACAAAGCCATGCAGATCTGAGTTCAAGGTTCATCTACAGAGCAAGTTCAAGCACAGCCAAGCTTAGGCAATGAAGTTGTTGAAACCTATAAAGCTGGTGATGATGTAATAGAAGAAGCCATGTTCCGGCTCCAGCAAGCATAACTCAGCAGCCTTGTGCATGTGGCTCTGGCTTTAGAGGCAAGAATAGAAGGGATGGCTGAGACAATTGATGCTGGTTGCCTGTAGTTAGAAAATTAGTGAGGATGAAGAAGAAACGAGCATCATTGAGGTGAAATCTTCTAGTGTATTCAAAGAGGAGAAAGAAGTTGTTTTCCAGAGGTAGCCAAGATTGTACCTTGTGGTGCAGCTTGACTCAGTCCTGGGTAAGACTCACCCAGGTGGCACTGGTTTTAAGGCATGAATGTTTCGTGCAGTGCAGCTGGGGCTTGGCACAATGAAGGGAGCATGAGAGGAACACAGTGAAGACTGTTTGTCACAGAAGAACCCAGCATGTTGAAGATGTCAGTTCTGTGGGATGAGCAGAAAGAACATCAGCAGCAGTTGAGTGGAGTCAAGCAGAACCTAGTGTACTATAGAGGGAGGAGCTGGAGACGAGACCCAGCTTCTTTTGAGGAGCGCAGAAGATCATCTGTGGATCCCAGATACTGGAACTAGAAGCTGTAGTTTTGAAGTTACTTTGGAGACCCCAAGAGTTTTAGGATCCAGAGCTGTGTGGTACCTTCTCAGGAAAACTTTCAGCAAATAAAATCAGCCAAAACAAAAGAATTGTGCTGCAGGAAACAGGACAGAAAGGAGTTGGAGATCTGAAGAACACTTTTACATCAGACATGGAGATGCAGAGTTTGGAGATTTCCTTACTGGCTTTTGCTCTTCTTTTGGCCCAGTATTTTTTCACAATGGTGATTAGGAATGGTGACCTATATCCTGTGAATTTGGATGGATATTATGTGCCAGTTTTTGCAAGTATATTGGATTATAGTTACATGATTGGAACAATCTCAGGAGAGACTTTGAGCTTTAGACTTTTAACATTTATGAGACTTCTATAGATGATGGAACTTTTTAAATTGAACCTCACATATTTTGTATTATGCTATTTTTAAATATGGTCTCCATAAAATCATGTGTTTGCACAATCATAGGGAAGCCAGGCAGTTGAATGTGGTAGTATAAATATGCTTGGCTCAGGGAGTGGGAGGAAGTTATTATGAGATGTGACCTTGGAGGTAGTGCATCACTGAAGGCTTTGAAGTTCCACCCAGTGCAGAATGGACCCTCCTAGTAGCTCCCTGGCAGACCGTCTCTTCCTGGCTGCCTTTGGATCAAGATGCAGAACTGTCAGCTTCTTCACCAGCATCATGTTTTCTTGCATGCCTGCCATGCTTTCTGTTAGGATGAAAAAGGACTACCTCACTGAAACTGTAATCCAGTCCCAATAAAACTGTTGCTTTTATAGGAGTTGCCTTGTTCATGATTTCTCTTCATAGCAATGGAAACACTAAAACAGAAACCCTGTGAGTGTATTTAATATGGTCAAGCCTTTGCACAATTCTCTACTCTTCATTATCATGAAAGAATACTTGCTAGAGTTTAAGCATGCCCCCTGTGACTCAGGACATACCCCCTGTGACTCAGGACATACCTCCTGAGTATTAACCATGCCCCAGAGTCCTAAACATGCCTCCTGTGACTCAAGACAGGACCCCTGAGTCTTAAGCATGCCCCATGTGACTCTGGACTTGTCTCCTGAGTGCTAAACATGCATCCTGTGTCTCAGGACATGCCCACTGAGTTTTAAGCACATCACCCTGTGTCTCAGGATACACCCCTGAGACTTAAACATGCCCTCAGTGACTCAGGACACACCCACAGAGTTCTAATGGACATGTTTAGTATAATGAAGCCTTTGCACACATCTGTAGTCTTCATCATTATGAAACTATTCATACTGGACAGTGGTTACATACTGTGCTAAAGCCTTTACATCGTGAGGTCCACTGAGATCCAACACAATTCAAACACAGGACAAGTCAAATGATAAAAATTTATTGTAATCAAATCACTGCTGATAAAATTACACTCAGAAGCTTAGCTGCAATACCCAGCCTCAGCCCCACCCTGAACCAGAAAGTTGTATAGCTTCCAAAAGTCAAAACCACAAAGCCCTGTGCCAAGTTACAGCTACATTTTTCTCCCAATCATGTTTTTTTGTTGTTGTTGTTTTACTCTATGTCAAATGATACAGAATGTAGGTTGTATGGTGTACACTATCACAGCCATTTGTTCTTTTGTGGTTAGGAACATGCATTATATTTTGAGGAATAATACATGAATAACAGAAATTATAGTTAGGAACAGTTGCTATGTTTTAGCTAAGAAAACATGAGTGATGAAAGCTGGTCAGATATTGTTAAGTACACAGGTCCCCTATGACCTAAATCTTAGTTTGAATTTATGATTAAATGGAGGTGGGTAACAAAAGGCTGTCCTTAGGGTAAGTTTCTTTTGCTTCTTCCCAACATTTGTATATTATAGACATATTTGAATACATAGCAGAACACATATTGAAGATGTATCTTACAAATGTAATCAATGAGATAAAACCTTTTCACAACACAGTCATCTGTGACCATAGAAGAACACATCCTGGAGAGAAACGCTATGAATATGTAATAAAGCCTTTGCGTGTGGCAGTCGTCCTATGTGGGGAGCCGACAGTAGGTGGCTGTCACCCTTGCAGCCATCTTGAGCCATATACCCTGAGAAAAGACTTCATTACAATAGCCTACAACAGCTGAGCACACTCTGATAACATCTTGTTTTAGATACCCAGGATTTTCTCTTGGGTATGTGAGACTTAAACGTGTGTGACTTAAAGGCCTGACTTAGAGATCACATTTAGAGACAAGATCTAAGTGCATGACTTAAGGGTGTGGCTTAGAGGTGTGGCTTAGAAGTGAGACATATAAAAGGTGAGAGGCAGACAGAAGAAGTGAGTTATTATTAGGTATTAGGCACTTGGAGGAAGAACTTGGAAGTAGGAATTTGTGGGGAATAAATCTCATGGGGAGGAGGGAGTCTGGTAATCGGGTTCTGGCAGTACAGCGTGCTTCCCACAATGCCGGCCAGGGGTCCCACATTCACACTGCCGCCAGGTTGCTGCGGTTGCAGTTCAATGTTCTGAAGGCTGGGAACTTGGCGGTGGCAGATCAGGTGACACATGGAGTTTCCCAAAGCTTTTATTGTTCATGGCATGGTGAACAATAAGAAAAAAATTTAAAAAATTAAAAAGTGGGTGTAGATGATGAGTGCTCCCCCGAAAGCCAGGCTCACCTGGCCTTTTATAGGAATGGGGAAAAGGGGAGGGAATAACTTAATTAGCTACACCCTTGGCCTTTAGATAACTCATTAATATTTAAATCTCTGGAGGTAGAGACTTGTTAATCATGCCATCTACATGCCTGAAGGGCACAGGTTAAATGGAGTTAACCTTGTCCAAGGCCCAGCAGGAATTAGGCATTGAGGAAGAAGACATGTGAACTAGAGAACTTGGAAGAAATGATCATTAGGTATTACGCACTTAGCACATGGAAGAAGTAACTCAGAACTTGGAGGCACTAGGGACTAGGAACTAGGAACTAAGAGCTCAAGACTTGGAACTTGGAGAGAAGAAGAGAGACTGAAGAATAAATGGAATTGAATCACACTTTGTCTGGTCTCCATTCCTTGAGTCTGTCCTCACTCTCTCTCTTGCTGAACCCTGACCTGTGGACAAGATCAGCCTGAGGCAGTGCGGGCTCTAACAGTTTAGTCCCCAAGGTGTTTGGCAGTGTGGGTCCCAACACTAATAGATTGGTCTGAAACTCTTTTGCCCCCAAACATGGGGTAGAGTGGTTTGCAACATTTTTGGCCCCCAAACATAGGGTAGCTCGGGCCGCAATCGTACTAGAAACCATGAGAAAAAGGCATAATGCAGAAAAACCCCATAAACATGGTCAATGTGTTAAAGTCTTGTACTTTCTGATATCTTTATAGAAAACTAAACTCTTTAGTAAGAAATCACTCTATTAAAGTCTTTGTATATTACAATAGTCTTTGAGCACCTTCAATAATATCAAAAGTAATCTGTGACTACAAATAATTTGTAGGATCTTACCCAACACACATTGAGTTACTCAAGGTTATTCATTATGTAGAACAAAAATTTGACAAGTGTCAACCATCAGTTCAAACTTCCGGATGTCTTTCTATTTTGTTTACACTTACAAACTCATTTGTACATATGATGGCCACTGGTTTTTCTTTTTTCTTTTTTAGTTTTTTGTGTATCCAACAACTTTGCTTAAGGTTTTTTATCAGCTCTGGGAATTGCCTTTGGGAAGTTTTAGTTCACTTGTGCTTACTATCATATTATCCGCTGATAAAGATAACTTTACTTCCTCCTTAAATTTACAATTTAATGTTAACTTATTTAACATTAAATTGCAAATTGCAATATAGGACTTGGAATATAGGACTAGTTAACATTAAACTGTAGATTGCCATACAGGGCTAGTTAGTATTAAATTGTAAATTGTAATATAGGAGTAGTTAACATTACATTGTAAATTCCAGTAAAGGACTAGTAAACATTAAATTGTAATTTCAATATAGGACTAGTTAACATTAAAATTTTAGATAGTATTTTGAATAGATATGGAGAGAATGGATCACCTTCTCTTCTTTGTGAATTAGTGGAATTAATTAGAATTTCTCTCCATAATTTAATGTCGGCTATAGGTTTGCAGTAAAGTGACATTATTATGGTTAGGGTATGTTCCTTGTATCCTTAATCACTCCAAGAACTATATCATAGAGTGGGCTTAAATATTGTCAGAGAATTTTTCATCATCTAAGAGATTTTAACTTTTTTTCTTACACTTTAATCACATTATGTTGAACCATCCCTGCACCTGTTGAACGAAGCCTATGTCATTGACCATGGTGAATGAACTTTTGACATGGTTTCTATTTTATTTTATTTTTTGTTTTATTAAATATTTTACATATTTGGTTTCAAGGAAAAATTGGTCTATAATTCTCGTTTTTTACTCAGTCTTTATATTGACTGTATATTTGAGTAACCATGGGAACACAAAACAAATTGGCTAAAGTTTCTTCTTTTTCTATATTGTTGAATACTTTGAGGAGTATTCTCATGAACTCCTCTTTGGAAGTCTGGTAGGATTCTACACTAAAACTCATGGCCCTGGGCTCTTTTTGGTGGCAGACTTGTAATGACTTCTCTTTTTATAGGTGTTTAGGCAGTTTAAGTTGTTTATGTTAATTTGATTTAACTTTGCTAAGAGGAACCTATTGAAGAAATTTTCCATTATTTTTAGTAATTCCAGTTAGATGGAGTTGAGGCCTTTTAAAACTATTTACCATTCTTTAGATTTCTTCATTGTCTATTATTTTGTCCCCATTTTCATTTTAGATTTAATTAATTTGGATATTCTCCATCGTTTAATACAGGTTTGGCTATCTTATCTAATAAAAGGCTCAAAGGACAAATTCCATGTTTCATAAATTCTTTGCATTCTTCTCTTTCTGTTTTGTTGATTTCAGGACCCAACTTGATAATTTACTGATGTCTAATCCTTTTTTTTTTTCATTGCTCCCTTGTTTCTCTTCTAGAATTTAAAGTGTGCTGTTGAATTGCCAGTATGATAGCTCTCCAGGTTTTTCATGTAGGGATTGTGTGCTATGAACCTTCATCTTAGAACCAGTTTCATGTTTTTTGTATTCTGTAAAATTCTGCATGTTTCATATTCATTTGCATTGAATTCTAGAAAGTCTGTCTTCCTCTATGTTTGTCTTAAGCTATTTTTTATTCATAGTATGGTGTTCAGCATCCATGAGTTTGTAAGCTTTGTGTTCTTTCTGATTTTGTTGCTATCCAGCTGTAATCCATGGTGGTCTGATAAGATACATGGAGTTATTTCAATATTCTTGTATGTATTGAGGTTGGCAGTGTGTCTGAATATGTGTTCATTTTACAAGTAAGTTTCATGAGGTGCTGAGCAAAAGGCATATTCTCCTATATTTCAGTAGAATGTTTTCTAAGTATCAGCTGAACTCATGTTCATGTTGTCAGGTAGCTGAAATATTTCTCAGTTTTTTATTGGTATGGAGAATTTGTCCACTGGTGATAATGGGGTATTGAAATCTTGGAATATAAGTGTATGAGTGTTATGTGATTTTAGCACAAATTCCATGTTTCATAAATTCTTTGCATTCTTCTCTTTCTGTTTTGTTGATTTCAGGACCCAACTTGATAATTTACTGATGTCTAATCCTTTTTTTTTTCATTGCTCCCTTGTTTCTCTTCTAGAATTTAAAGTGTGCTGTTGAATTGCCAGTATGATAGCTCTCCAGGTTTTTCATGTAGGGATTGTGTGCTATGAACCTTCATCTTAGAACCAGTTTCATGTTTTTTGTATTCTGTAAAATTCTGCATGTTTCATATTCATTTGCATTGAATTCTAGAAAGTCTGTCTTCCTCTATGTTTGTCTTAAGCTATTTTTTATTCATAGTATGGTGTTCAGCATCCATGAGTTTGTAAGCTTTGTGTTCTTTCTGATTTTGTTGCTATCCAGCTGTAATCCATGGTGGTCTGATAAGATACATGGAGTTATTTCAATATTCTTGTATGTATTGAGGTTGGCAGTGTGTCTGAATATGTGTTCATTTTACAAGTAAGTTTCATGAGGTGCTGAGCAAAAGGCATATTCTCCTATATTTCAGTAGAATGTTTTCTAAGTATCAGCTGAACTCATGTTCATGTTGTCAGGTAGCTGAAATATTTCTCAGTTTTTTATTGGTATGGAGAATTTGTAAACAAAAAAATAACAACTCATGTTTACAAATTTGTCCACTGGTGATAATGGGGTATTTATCTATGTTTGTTGATTTTAAACTCCTCTTTGGAAGTCTGGTAGGATTCTACACTAAAACTCATGGCCCTGGGCTCTTTTTGGTGGCAGACTTGTAATGACTTCTCTTTTTATAGGTGTTTAGGCAGTTTAAGTTGTTTATGTTAATTTGATTTAACTTTGCTAAGAGGAACCTATTGAAGAAATTTTCCATTATTTTTAGTAATTCCAGTTAGATGGAGTTGAGGCCTTTTAAAACTATTTACCATTCTTTAGATTTCTTCATTGTCTATTATTTTGTCCCCATTTTCATTTTAGATTTAATTAATTTGGATATTCTCCATCGTTTAATACAGGTTTGGCTATCTTATCTAATAAAAGGCTCAAAGGACAAATTCCATGTTTCATAAATTCTTTGCATTCTTCTCTTTCTGTTTTGTTGATTTCATGACCCAACTTGATAATTTACTGATGTCTAATCCTTTTTTTTTTTCATTGCTCCCTTGTTTCTCTTCTAGAATTTAAAGTGTGCTGTTGAATTGCCAGTATGATAGCTCTCCAGGTTTTTCATGTAGGGATTGTGTGCTATGAACCTTCATCTTAGAACCAGTTTCATGTTTTTTGTATTCTGTAAAATTCTGCATGTTTCATATTCATTTGCATTGAATTCTAGAAAGTCTGTCTTCCTCTATGTTTGTCTTAAGCTATTTTTTATTCATAGTATGGTGTTCAGCATCCATGAGTTTGTAAGCTTTGTGTTCTTTCTGATTTTGTTGCTATCCAGCTGTAATCCATGGTGGTCTGATAAGATACATGGAGTTATGGTTTGGCTATCTTATCTAATAAAAGGCTCAAAGGACAAATTCCATGTTTCATAAATTCTTTGCATTCTTCTCTTTCTGTTTTGTTGATTTCAGGACCCAACTTGATAATTTACTGATGTCTAATCCTTTTTTTTTTTTTGTTTTGTTTTGTTTATTTTTTGTTGATTTTAGCAATCCTCCGGATTGCGACCACCCAAAAATCACAAGAAACCATACCTGGATGCAATCAGCAGAGGTTTATTAGGGGAGGAGCCGGCGGTCAAAAACGACATGCTCTTTAGCTCCAAGAGCAGGGTTTTTGGCCACGTGTGGTGGGATAAAGGGTCTTTTATAGCATGGGGTGGGGGGAGGAAGGCATTTTCGCGCGCTTACACATGATTGGTTGTTTTACAAATTTTGAACATAGCACTGGGAAGACCAAGGGAGGGGTAACCAAGAACAGTGGAACATTTCAGAGAATCTAGCCCAAATGATCTAGAGTCACTTTTTCCTTCCGGCTATAGGGCTATGGCCCCACCTAGGTGATAACATCTTTATCTGTAGTCAGGAATGCCTTCCTGCCTTGGGTGAGGCTCGGGGAATGTAATCCAGCAAGTGTCCTTCACCTGGAATGTGAAGGCCTGAAATCTTATTTTCAGTTCTGAGTTCTGTAAGGCGGAAAAATCTACACATATTTCATAAAATGGCCTTTATAATTTTTCACTCTACACTCCTATATCACATTTAAGTCAGAGCGCATGCATGGTTACTGTAGTGAAGGACACAGTCTATTAGTGAGATGTTCTCTTTGATAGTGAGATGGTGTTCTATATTTGGTAAATATAGCTTTTAGATTTGGCCACAGTATTTAATAAGGTTGTTCAGTTTTCCTCAGCTGTATGTAGACCCTGCCATGCTGAAGTAAGCAAAGGGCTTTTCTTTGTTCTGGGATACAGAGAATCATCTATATATGACAAAGAGAATCAAGAGTGACATTTTATTTTCTAAATAACATTTCACAAGATCAAACATAATTTTTAAGGACTCTTATCCCTTCACTTGCTAAAGAGACACACAGTATTTTGAAAGTGATATACTGTACATGTTTAGCAAAATCAACTTCTGTTGACCTTCTGTTAAGGTCTATTGTAATTTCTTATTGTAATTTCTTGTCTAGGTTATCCTTTGATCTTCTGAAGAATCTCTGTATCTTCAAACTTTTCTTCATACTATTTTCCCTCTTAGTGAACATTACTCGATATCCTTGCTTGGGCTGAGTCTGACTTCCCATAGAAGCTCTGAGGAAATCAGTCCTGTATTCTGACTCTCCTCAAAGTACATTGGACACAGGATAGGATAAATCTTAGATTACAGCCAGTTTGTCATATATGTTGATCTGAAGACAAATATTTTATCCCATAGGTATTTCCCAAAACATTTATGATCTAAGTGCCTTAAATACCTCATTTATTGCTTCAGAACTTCCAGTGGCTTTGTATGCTTTCTTTTCTTCTCATTTGGGGAATTTCCATCATAATCTATATATAACTTTTTAATTGAAACCATTTGCATCTTTAGATCATTTTAATATTATATAAATATTAATACCATAACATACAATAGGGTTAACAAAAAAATTCACAATCTATTGTGAGAATATTTATTCAGGGGTGGGGAATAAGCAATTTACATCCCCTCTTTCTAACTTCTCAGTGGCACCTCATTTCAAAATTATCATAGTTCACCCTAGGATTATGGTGAAATAATTGGTTTTACATACAAAACATGACAAAGTGTTTCTTCTGAGACTGTAGACATCCTGCAATCAGTCACATTAAAAATACTTTACTCAGTACATCTGGTGACAACTTTATATTACCTAAATAGTTATTACTTTTCCAAGTTGTACAGATTCTGGCCAGCCAGGTCATTTTTTTGATAGAGGTTCAGTAACATTTAAAAATACCTGCTGTGATTATTTTAATTCAATAAAGCTGAAGGTATGAAAATGGCTGTTGTTTAATTTAGAAGATAATATAAGCCCTGTGCTGGATCTGTCTATCTTTGTATATTTATCTGATTTGAAGAGGTTTTACTAGATATAAATGTCTTTTAAATTATTAACATGTTTATGGCTGCATACAATTTAAAATATGTATATATTATAATTAAAAAATAGATGTGTTAGTCTTATTTGAGTGAGGAGAATGTCTAATATTAATAACATCTTCAGGTCTAGGAGTAGTACAACCATTAAAACATGTTACCTCTTCCAAGGAAAGATTCAGACCCATATTATCAGTTTATATTTATTCTACCTGTGTAGATATAAGAATTAAATATATTTTTTCCTTTCAAATCAATTTTTAAGTTTGTTTTCATTAGCAACAAAATGAACTAGGATCAAGTTTACAAGTTTAATTTACTTGTGATTCATTTGCTATTAAGTACATCATGTACTTAATATGAAGTATATATGAATACCAGAATTTTGAAGAACTAAGTACTTACTAATACCAGTTTCAAAATGCAAATAAACTAACAAATCATCTTTGTTTTGTAAAAAGAAGTAGGGCCAATACAAAAAAAACCAAAAAACAAAAACAAAAACACTGCCCTGTTCAATGTCCTCTATATATGTAGGTTGTCAAAAGAATCTGTAGCCCAGATCAAAGCCCAGATCTATAATCTAGATCATATTAATATAAATACTGAGACATGAATAACAAACCATGTCTCAGGTGTATATTCTACATGTAATTAATAAAAAGTCAAAATTTATAAGCCATGACTTTGTGTCTATTGCTTGTCTGGGGTTCCTGTTTCAGAATTTTCATTTTAAAGTGAAAACTTCACAGAGAAATCTTTAGTAAGTATATTTTTAGGTTGGTGAGAAATTAAACCAGACATGTCTAGAGCAGAAGAGTACTGAAGCACATTTAATCTCAGAGGAAAATTAACTGCAGAAATAACTGATGGTGAAACACAGAATAGGGTAACATAAATGTTCTTTGCTGGCAGCAAGCTCTGTGACTCTCAGAAACTTGATCTTTGGTTATCTGTGAGGTTCTGTGAATATCAAAGTCTTTGCTTCCTTTCTTAGTATGCTAGTTTTGGAGGCAAATGGCCTGAAAAACTTTTAGGTTCTTTTGAGAAACCTTTCTCTAAGTAAGAGAGAAGCTATCAGAATAAGAATAAAACAAACCATTTAGATATAAAATGAATACCTTGTAGGCCTGATATTTCTTCTTTGTGTAATAGGGATAATATTGACTCAGTAGGACCATCAAGAATAATGGTGGCCACCTTAACCTTAACCCTGAGCCTAACCCTATCCTAACCCTCACCTCTTAATTTCCTAACCTCCTAAACTGAATACTAAAAACACTTACACTAATCCTAACCATAAATGTCTAATCCCCTAACCCTAACTGATATCCTGCTTGCTGTGGGGCATATCTCTTAATTACAACTTTTGAAGTGAGAAACCCTTTATTAATCTTGCTCTTTTGAGATGTTCAGATAAACCTTTGATCTGGGCTACAGATTCTTTTGACAACCTACATATATAGAGGACATTGAACAGGGCAGTGTTTTTGTTTTTGGTTTTTGGTTTTTTTTGTATTGGCCCTACTTCTTTTTACAAAACAAAGATGATTTGTTAGTTTATTTGCATTTTGAAACTGGTATTAGTAAGTACTTAGTTCTTCAAAATTCTGGTATTCACTGAATATCAGCTGTAATATCCTGCAACATGAAGTCAAGCAGTCCTTGATTTTTCTAATTTACCTTGTCCAAAAGCCTTTATTGGGACATTTTATTACATAACCTTTCTCTATACAAAGATTCATTCTCTCTATGATTTGAGCTATGTTTATCTAGAGAACCTGTACTAATCCAACTCTGGTTTTTCTTCACATTGCCACAGATGAAGATGTGCTGGCTGACAGTAGTGCTCAACTGTGTTTCCCTTATGATTCTAGATTTTCTCCAGGGTTGATTGATACCTATCATCTGGTGAACCCGAGATATAGGTTCCCTGAGCCTAGCATGAAGCTTGATTTCTAAAACCCCACTTTAATAATAATGGTTTTAGCATTCTGTCTAAAACTCTACCTCACAGTTACCTGGTGACAGCCATATATGCTCCTCCCCATAGTTATCTCTCTCTAAAGAGAGATGGAATATGATCTATGAGTGTGTGGGGAAGTGTGGAGGATGGGGATGTCTCAGCAGGCTCCTGCCTCCTCTTGAGGTATTTCTCTCCTCCACCCCCAGGGACCATGCCTCATGCTGAGACAGCTCTTCCCCAGGAGCAACCCACCAGAAGGCAGTATAGTATAGTATATACTTTATTCAGGGCATGGGGAGGAGAGTTAAGAGGGTAGTAGAGGCACAGAAAAGCAGAGAGAGGCAGAAAGTAGAGAAGTAGAGGCCGGGCATGAGCCTGTGGAGAGAGAGGGGGGAAGGGAAGAGCTCAAGTGGGCAAGAGAAAGAGAGACCAAATGGGCAACATATCAAAAGAGAAAGGAAGAGAAAGCAGCCAGTTTTATAGTGGGTCAGGCCTACCAGGCTGTTGCCAGGTAACCATGGGGAGAAGCATACCTTTCTGTTGCCAAGTAACTTGGGTGGAGTTTAGACAATGCTAAGAAATAACTAGGGCAGCTGGGCAGTGGTGGTGCACACCTTTAATCCCAGCACTTGGGAGGCAGAGGCAGGCGGATTTCTTAGTTCGAGGCAAGCCTAGTCTACAGAGTGAGTTCCAGGACAGCCAGGAATACACAGAGAAACACTGTCTCAAAAAAAAAGAAAGAAAGAAAGAACCAGGGCATCCTTCCACATGTGGGTCAGAATGATACCTCTACTGCACCTTGAGTACTGGGCTATGGAAGCTGTTCACCTTGATTACAGGAAGAAGAAGGCAAATGCTCTGAGGAAAGCTTAGGTAAGGTCTGGTGTCAGGTCCTGGTAGGTGCAGGATCATTGCTCTCAGAGGGGAGGAGCAGGCAGCTGATCAGCCAGAGCTGGAATGCTGGGTTCTCCCCCAGGGCTGGGTGGGGTGAGATTCCTCTTTGAAGACAGAAACAAAAGTAATGGAGTGCAAACCCTTCCTGAGATCTGGAAAAGGTCTGACCCTGGTGTGAAAGCACACTTTAACTTTGAGGAGTGGTAAGACTCACTGGCCAATCAAGGCTCCCAGGCAGACCTGCCAATCAGACAAGGAGGCAGGTTCTTCCGGGTGCCATTTTGCAAGTTCGCTGTGCCTGTGCAGGCTTGAATGGTCGTCTGTACCCTGCTCTGAATTCTACTGTCGGGTGCTGTGTGGAGACCTCAGGGAAGCTCTGAAATTGAGTCATGGTGAGCACAGGGTTCAGTGCCCACAATGGGTAGGGGCAGGTAGCTGAGCAGTGGGAGCTGGGGCGCTGGGTCCATTCTGGGGCTGCATGGGAAGCATCAGCCAGATGTGACCACCTGTGAGGTCCCTGGTGATGCCCCTCCGGTGTTAGATCAGGAGGTGACCTCTGAGTAACATCACTGTCATGGCTGATTCTGAATCTGCCCAAAACATTTGGACCAGTTGCTTTCCTGTAGAAACACGGGTGGTTTCTCTGACTCTGCAGCACATGTGTCCAAATCCTTTTGTCTTTTACAGTATACATTAAGAAGACAGGTATAGCTGGGCAGTGATGAAACACACCTTTAATCCCAGCATTTGGGAGGCAGAGGAAGGTGGATTTCTGGTTTTGAGGCCAGCCTGGTCTACAGAGTGACTTCCAGGACAGCCAGGGCTACACAGAGAAACCCTGTCTCGAAAGCAAACAAACAAACAAAACCTGTTTTTAAGAAGACAGGCATAAATCTATCAAATCGGCTTTCATACATTACTTGTTTTTCTTTCGTTTAGTTTTTGTTAGTTTCTTCCGTTGCAGTTCTTTATGTTGCTTTATTTTTTATGTTTAGTGTTTGATTATTATTAGGTAAAGGGACTTTTTCCCCTCCAATCTCTTGGTTGTTTTGGATGCTTCTTGTATCTTAACATGCATGTTCTTTGGTTTAGGAAAATTTCCATTATTATTTCTTTGAAAATATTTTCTAGATCTTTGGGCTGATATTCTTATTCTTCTTCTACTCCAATCATCTGTAGTTTTCCTATCTCATATGTTGAAAAATTCCTAGTTGTTTAGGGTTAGGAAACTTTTAGGATCCACATTTTTTTACCCAATGTATTCATTTTGTCCTATTCATCCTTAATATCTGAGACTCTCTCTTCCTTTCCCGTTCTGTGGGTGAACCTTGTTTCTGTACTTGTCAGTGCACAGGCAATATCAATGCTCTGCTCTCAAGGACTTAGCAACTGCTGAAGTCATTCCCTGAATCCGTCACCTGCTGCTGTTGTCAGGTGTGCTTTATATACACAAACCACTAGCTACACAACTCTCTCTGTTCCCTGTCTCAGTTCATGCCTTCTCTCTATTCTCTTTGTTTACTTTCAGGGCTCTCTCTCTGCTCCCTGTCTGTCTGTCTGCAGGTCCTCATCTGTGACTCATTCCTTTCCCCAGATTCTCACTCATCTCCCTGCCCCCAAACAACCTCTTTTGTACAATATCTGTTGTATGTTTTAATTTCTCAGGACCTGCTGTGATAGGATAGGTCCACCCTTTTGGTGATTTATTTTTTCTGGCTGTTATTTATTATATTCCTATGTTGGTGGCTAGGTCTCTGGGTTTGAAGTGATTGTTATCTCAGTACTGATTTCTGGATTTGTCTTGTTTGGATGGGTATGCTTAAGAGGGAATGCTTGCTAATGTTGGGAGCAGGGAGAAGAGTTGGGCTTGAAGAGATGATCTTAGCATCCACAGGCAGACATAGTCAGGACAGAGGTAAAGCTGCCTCTGGTGTTTAGTACAGTGCTAGGGGAAACTGTGATCATTGCATCTGGGATAACAGACAGTGTGGTAGATCTATAGAAAGCTTACCTGTGTCCTGGCAGGTAAAGCACGAGGTTGAACAGGGACTGTCTGCCCAAGTGGGGCTGAGACACAGGGATGAGGCAGGAAAGGAAGGGCAGGTGGGTATTGTCTATCTTATCTATAAGAGGCATGCACAGGGGGACAGGCAACTTCCACTTGTATTCTGTCTCAAAGTAAGTGTAACTAATATTAGGATCTGCAGTAACAGATAGTGAGGCATGTCTTTGGACAAAGTACCTTTCCTACTGCCATGCATGGCTTGTGGTTGAACAGGAGCATCTTTCATTAATCAGGACCTCAGGCCAAAGATGAGTTTGTAAGGCACAATCAATTCTGTTTCTGAGAGTGCACAAAGTCCACTTGAGCAAACATCCTATGACAAGCCCTCCTTGTCCACAGCCAGTCAAGGTACAACTGCAGGGTTAAGCTACATATAGATAATTAATATACCTTACAGAGACAAAGTTAGTCTACCCATCATGGTTGTCATATGGTTTTACCCCCTTGATTGGTTCCTGCAGATTATGCCAGACATGTAGTTTTTATAATATTAAGTTGCTGACCTGTGTATTAATGTCTTAATCTTGCTGTAACTACAATAAATACCCAGCACCTCTAGACTCTCAGTTTCGATCTCATGTGAGGCTGACTGGTGAAAATCCTTATTACAGAGCTCATAATAAAGACCTCCATGTGATTGCATTGCAATAGGCTCCTTGTTGGTCATTGTGGTCTCTGTGGCTTGGACATAACATCTTGGTGCATTGACCCAAGACCCTCAGGACTCCCAACTAAAGGATTGAAAGGCTAGTTGTTAAAATCCACCATGTTTTTGTGTCAGTGGCTTGTCTGCCAGGGCTACACAGAGAAACCCTATCTCAAAACAAACAAACAAAAAACCAAAGAAGACAGGTGTAGCTGGGCAGTGGTGGCTTTTAATCCCAGCACTCGGGAGGCAGAGGCAGGGGGATGATGGTGATGGAATAATGATCAATAATCATGTTAATCAATAATCAATACTAATTGATGGCCAATATTCAATACTAATCAATAACCAAAAGTGATCAATAATCTTGATAATCAATAATTGATAATCAGCTGACAGTGCTAATCAATATTAACCAATAGCCAATAATGATCAATAATTCATGCCACATGCCTTTAATCCCAGCATTTGGGAGGTAGAGGCAGGCAGATTTCTGAGTTGAAGGCCAGCATGGGCAACAGAGTGTTCAGGGACTGCCAGGGCTACTCAGATATAGCAGCTGGAGACTACATTCAAGATGGTGATTGAATGACTAAATGCGCACGCGCATCAAACTCAATTCAATATGGCAGCCGGCCTTCGAACTACATATCCCATGAGACCACGATGAAAAAGAAAGATGGCGGCCTGTGGGAGACTACATTTCCCATGAAGGCACTGGCCAGGCGCACAGGCATGATGTATGGAAATACCAACCAGAGCACAGTGACTGCACCTGGAGACAACCATTGCCACCATCACAGTCCGGGAAAAGCACCTCTGTCCCGGTGGTATCCGTGGCCTCCTTCTGACGTCACAGACCAATCGATGCAATCCGATTGCCCGCCGCAGGGCCTCTGCAGATAGGGAGATGACTGGAGCCTCCAGGTACCGTGACGGGCGGGTGGAAGCGGAGGCCCCAGGTTGCCCATGAATCTGAGGCAGGGGCATGACTGGAGCTGCTTACAGGTACTGGCTTGCGGACCTATGGACACACCCCCAGACTTGTACAAAGGAGAACTGTATTGTGTTGGGTGTTATTATTGAAACACCCCCAGGAGGCGAGACTCTCAGGATATCACAACCACTCAATAACTGACAAGACACAAGAGGCTTTATTTCAGAAATCAGCCGGGCTGAGGTCTAGACTCATAATGAGGAGTGTCGACTCCGAGGCCAGGGGGAGAAAGGTATTTAAAGGAATAAAAACACAAAATAGGGGGGTGAGGGGGAAACCAAGGAAGAACATCATAAAAATAGTGGAAAGTTCCAGCCCATCATTCAGTTGGTCATGTGGGAAACATCGTGTATATGTTTTTCTCAGGAATTGAATCTTGCTCAACCATCTACTTTGTGGTCAGCCAGTTCCAGGAACGACCCAGCTGACCTGTAGTTTTAGTTCTGCTTTCTTTGTGGTCAGCCAGTTCCTGGAACCTGGAGCTAGTGAACCGGTTGGCCTACATTCTTGGCTCAGCTCTAAGGGGTCATAACAACTTTTCATACCCTTTATAAATTTTCATATCTTTCAATTATCACCTGGTTATTGTTTTCATGTGGACACAAGGGTCACCAGTATGTGTGAAACTGACTGTCGATGGACTAGGATTACTATTCTGGGCTTTCATTTTAAAACCTGAAATAAAATACTTAAGTATAGGCGCGGTGGTACAGCCTTAAATCCCAAAAGATGAGCATCAAGCAGATCTCTGATTCAGGTCTTCCTGGTACAGAACAAGTTTTAGGTAATGAAAAGCTTAGGTATAGGCAAAGTGTTACACGGGTATTACCCAGCATTCAGGAGACAGAGCCATGCAGATCTGAGTTCAAGGTTAATCTACAGAGCAAGTTCAAGGACAGCCAAGCTTAGGCAGTGAAGTTGTTGAAAAATAAAAAGCTGGTGATGATGTAAGAAGGCAGAGGAACTCAGCAGCTTTGTCCATGTGGCTCTGGGAGGAACGAATAGAAGGGACAACTGAGACAATTGATGCTGGTTGGCTGTTGTTAAAAAATTAGTGGAGATAAAGAAGAAACCAGCATCACTGAGGTGAAGTCTTGTGGTGAGTTTTTTTCTGAGAGGACAAAGAAGCTGTGTTCCAGAGATAGCCAAGGTTGTCCCTTGTTGTGCACCTGGAGTTGATCATGTGTGAGAATCACCCAGGTAGTATTGGTTTTTAGGCATAAATGAATCTCATGCAGAGCAGCTAAGGCTTGACCCAGTGAAAGGAGTGTATGACAGGAAAACAGTGAATCCTAGTCGCAGGGGAAGAACCAAGTATATTGAAGATGTCAGTCCCATGGGATGAGCAGAAAGAACAGCAGCAGCAGTAAAGTGGAATCAAGCAGAACCTAGAGTGGAATAGATGGAAGAGCTGGAGAAGTGAACCAATTTCTTTTGAGGATCACAGATGATCATGTATGAATCCCAGATACTAGAACAAGAAGCTGTAATATTGTAGTTACCTTTGAAACACTAATATATTGAAATTTCATAGCTGTGGGGTACCTGCTCAGGAAAACAGTTCCAGACAGTGCAGTAACAGATACTGAGGTAGGTCTTTGGATCAAGTACCTTCTCAACTGCCATGCATGGCTTGTGCTTGAACAGGAGCATCTTTCAATAATAAGGACTGCAGGCACAAAGATGAGTTTGTAAAGCACAATCAATTCTGTTTCTGAGAGTGCACAAAGTCCACTTGAGCAAATATCCTATGACAACGCGCCCTTGTCAACAGTCAGTCAAGGTACAACTGCAGGGTTAAGCTACATATAGAAAACTAATACACCTTACAGAGAAAAAGTTAGTCTACCCATCATGGTTGTCAGTTGATTTTGCACCCTTGACTGGTCCTGGAGATTATGCCAGTCATGCAGCTTTTAAAATATTAAGTTGCTGACCTGTGTGTTAATGTCCCAATCTTGCTGTAACTGTTATAAATACCCAGCACCCCTAGACTTGGTCTCTCAGATTTGATCTCACGTGAGGCTGACTGGTAAGAATTACAGAGCATAATAAAGACCTCCATGTGTTTGCATTGCAATAGCCTCCTTGTTGGTCGTTTTGGTCTCTGTGACATGGACATAACATCTTAGTGCATTGACTGGAACCCCAAGACACTCAGGACTCCCAAATCAAGGATTGAAAGGCCAGTTGTTAAGATGAACCATTGTTTCTGTGTCAGTGGCTTGTCTGCCAGATCTGAGTCTGTGTGCCTTGGTTTTCAGGTTTTTCTTGAGTATTGTGGAGGGAAGTGACTAAATTGAACCTGGAACCCTGCTACAGTGGATATGCTGGAGAGTCATAGCCCCAAAGTGCTTCAAAGATGTTCCAGAGCCTGGTATAGTAGATGGTGTTTCTCTGGTCTTAATTTCTGGGAAGGTTAGAGCAGCCTTGGAACCCTGACAGGGCTCACAGCTGCCATCCTGTCCTCATTTTCTCCTTTGTCCAAGTGGAGGAATCTACTGGTAGCCTTTACAACCCCCTTATATCTGCCTATTTTGCGTGTGGATGTTTATCATTCTCTTACTGAGGAAATGAAACAGATTCTACCCTAGTCGATTTAGTTACTAGCCCCACACCTTGGCTTAAATCTTTCTTAACAACAGGACCTACCCCCATTGACTAGTCCATGACAGAGAGCTCTTTGAGACAGCATCCAGGGCAAAATCAAGCTCTGCCTACCTTGTTTTGAAGGGTAGAAATACAAAGACCTCATTTACCACCTCCTGAACTACCCTCTGCCCAGTTCATATGTGACTCTATAATTTTGAACTTGGAGCTGTCATGAAATGGATGGTCATTCTTCATAGATTCTAACAAATTTATCATATCTTCCTTGGGTCAGAGATCCTGTCCTTTGTTGGTGGTAATTTGAGTTTTGTGGAACAATCTGCTTTTCTGTCCACCTTCCAGCTGTTTTAGCCACAACTTTGGTAGCACTGGCCTGGGAACCCAGGGTTAAAGACGCCTCACCCCAGGTCAGCACAGCCTCTGAGCTCCCCATTCCAGTGTATCCTTCCCTGCTCTGAGCCAGGTGCCCTCCCTATTTTGTCCTTGCTCAGCCACAACTCCAACTCCCTCTTGTTGTGGGAGGGGCTCCTGTAATTGATATGTTTAAATCATTGGTTTTGTGTTGTAACAACTTTCTCATTCATTATTATGTCTCTGTCATAGTTTTCAGTTCTCAGCATTTCAGAGCTACAGTCATCTGAAAGAAACTCAATTGAGGGCGTGTCCTCATCAGGATGGCTGGTTGCTATATCTGTGAGAGGTAGTGTTGATGATTGATTAGGAAGACTCCTCTATGTCAGGCAGTGGTGGCACATGCCTTTAATCCCAGCACTTGGGAGGCAGAGGCAGGTGGATTTCTGAGTTCCAGGACAGCCAGAGCTACACAGAGAAACCCTGTCTCAGAAAAGTAAAAAAAAGGAAGACTCTTCCACTGAGGATGGCAATATCCCTAAGCAAGTGGTCCTGGGCTGGATGAGAGCAGGCTGAGCTTGAGACAGTGACCAAGCAAGAGAGCAAGACAGGAGACAGTGTTTGTCCATGCTTTTTGCCTACAGTTTCTAATTTAAGCCCCCAAAATGATGGACTGATATGTCAGAGCCATGTACAACAACCACTTATTACCTGAGATGCCTTTGCTTAGAGGATTCAATCACAGCAGCAGAGTAACAAGTTAGAACAACAACATGGTATCAAAGGGTTATTTTGCCGCTGAACAGAATCTATGTTGTAGATTGCATTCTTGTGGACAAGAAAATTTTTGGGTAAAACTATTTTAGGATTTGTTGGTGTCTCTAACTCTCCACTAAGGGGTCCTGCCTGACTGCAGATGTGGCCTCTTCAGCATCCATATCTAACTGCTATGCATCTCAGCTAAGATCAACTCCATAGTCTCTCACCACATGTGTTGCTGGTTCTCCCGGATTCTCCTTCTTATCTGCTCTCCCATCCAGTTCTCTCTCTTCCATCTGCCTCCTATTACTGTTTTATTCCTGCTTCTGAATGAGATTCAACCGTGCTCATTTGGACCTTCCTTCGTGTATAGCTTCTTTGCATCTATAGAGTGTAGTGTGGGTTTCCTGTATTTTATGATTATTATTCACTTGTAAGTGAGTACATACATGTGTGTGCTTTTAGGTCTGGGTTACCTCACTCAGGATAATAGTTTCTAGTTGTATCCATTTGCCTTAAATTGATAATGTTCTTGTATTTTATAGATGAATAGTTTTTCCTTTTGTAAATGAACCACATTTTCTATATCCATATTTTGGTTGAGTGATATCTGGAATTTTTCCAGTTTCATGCTGTAATAAATAAAATGGCTATGAACTTGGTGAAGTCCCTACTCTAGCTCCCCCACCTGCACAGAGTCCCTCTCTCCAATATCCTCTGTTTCTCCTTTGAGAAGGTGTGGGCCCCTGGGTATCTCCACAACGCAGTGCATCAAGTCTCTGCTGGGTTAAGTTCATCCTTTCCATTGAAGCCACACATGGCAGCCCAGTTCAGAAAGCAGATTCCAAGGATAGACAGCAGCTTTAGGAACAGCCCCTGGTACAGTTGTTGGAGGACCATCATGAAGACTGATCTACACATCTACTACATATGTTCCAGGGGCCTTAGTATAGACTGTGTGTGTTATTTTGTTAGTGGATCAGTCTGTGAGTCTCCCCAAGGGTCCAGGTTATTTGAGACTGTTGGTCTTCCTGTGGAGTTCCTATCCTCTTCAGGGCCATCAATCCTTCCCCCAACTCTTCCATAACAGTCCCCAAGGACCATTCAATGTTTGACTGTGGTTCTCTGCATCTCTTTCAAGTCAGCTGCTGGGTGGAGCCTCTTAATGGACAATTATGCAAGGCTCCTGTGTGGGAGAAAAACAGAGTATCCCTAATAATGTCATGGATTGGTGTTTGTCTATAAGGTGGGTCTCCAGCTGGGCAAGTTTTCATTAACAATTCCCTCAGTCTCTGCTCCAGCTTTACCCCTGTATTTCTTTTAGAGAGGAAATATTTTATTCTATGTGTCTACTGTGTTGTACTTGAAACTGATTCTTCAGCTTTCTTCTCATGCTCCCATAAATTCTCCATTTGATTTCAGTTTCTATTTCCCATAAGATACAGTATAAACATTTGCTATTCAATGCTAAGCTATTTTGCAAGTCTGGTAGATTTATATTTTTAATTTTATATTTTTCGTTTATTGTTTTTGAGGCTAAATTTCTCTGTGAAGCTCTTCTTGTGCTGATAGTAGATACAGAAACCACAGAAGCCACCTGACATGTTTTTGTAAAATAAGCACATCCTTCTGTGCACCTTTTCATCCACATCTTTAATTTTAAAATTTAACCAAATATATAGGTTATATTGTATATCTCTGGATGGCATATGTTAATGATATCAATACTGCCCGAGGCTTCAGACTCATTGGATTCCAGGAGTATGTCATTTTGCCTTAGTCTTGTGTTTGTTCTGAAATTTTTGAATAAATAAGAGTATTGTGCCTGTGTGGAGGAATATGAATATCATATGTGCCTCATCTTTACTGTTGTCAGAAGATGGCCTCAGTACTCTTGATCTTGAAGTAATGGGTATTTGTTGATCCCCATGTAAATACTAGAAATTGACCACCATTATGTGGAAGACCAGCAAGAGCTTTCCACTCCTGAGCTATCTTTCCTGCCCTTTGTTCTTTATTTCTGATCAGCATATACATTACTAATATTTTCATCTGTCCATTTTTAACTGTTTAAACATGCACTCCCTTCTAGTACACTTTAATTAATTTTGCTGCTTAAACTGATTCACATCATGTTTTGCAAGATGAATACAGAACTGCAGTGAATGTATAAGTCTTTGTAGGAACATCAGAAAAGAACCGTGAGTTCTCTCTATCATTTTTGTTTCCTTGGTTGATTTTTACAGGGGAGTGAGGGTCTTAACATGTAACTTTTGCTGTCCCGCAACACATTGCATAGACCATGTCAGAATCCAGCTCAATGACATACACCTGCCTGTACTTCTGTGATTAAAGACATGAGCAAATACTCGCAGCTTGCCCATCGTTTTTGTAGTTAGTAATTGTTCATACACCTTTTCAGATGTTTGCTAAGTACAGTTGATCTGTTTGCCCCTGCAGATCCCTCTCAGTTGCCATTTGTGTTGCAAGGATGTATCCTAATCAAAGGGATCAGAAGTGACACAGGTGAAACTAATAATTCAATTTTCTTCTAAAATGACAGAATGATTAAATTATAACATCTGTTTCAGAAAATAAGTGGAGGAAGCACAAGAATTACATTAACACATTGCCTAGAAAGTATCCATTTACTTACAGTGATGTCACAATCATGCTTTCTGTTTTACACATGTGTTTGATATTTTAGGATGCAGTGACTTATGATGATGTGTATGTGAACTTCACAGCAGAAGAGTGGAATTTGCTGGATCCTTCCCAGAAGAATCTCTACAAAGATGTGATGCTGGAGACCTACCAAAACCTTAGTGCTATAGGTAACACTGTGAATTTTGTTTTGCTTTTCAAAATAATGGAACTAGTGATTCTTGGTTATTGATAATTCTCTGTTATTTCAATTGAGAACAAGGAAGATTGAGATGAATAAATCAGGTTCAGTGCTGTCAAAATATACAGTAACTTGAATTTTACATAATTTCCAATACTATATTATTCATTTTCTGGTACTTTGTTTTAGGTTACAGTTGGGAAGATCATCGTATTGAAGAACAACATCAAAATTCTAGAAGGTGTGAAAGGTAGTTTTCATCTGCAAGCTGATATAAATATGCCTGTGAGGAAATTTTATTGTGTTCTGGAAGCTCTAAAGAAAAGCAAGTGTGTAAAAAAATCAGTCCTTTAAGTATAGCTATGATTATAATATTCTCACAAAACTATGTTCCTCAATGTCAGTTATCTGATGCATGTTTGTAAGGCATTCCTCTAAGGAAGAAGACATGGAAACAATGCCTTAAGAGATACCTTTAATTGATTTGTAGCTCCATTAGAGCTTTGTTGTGGAACTACCAATCTGAATAGTCTCATAATATTTAGATGTTGCACATTGAATAGTGATAAATATATATCCAAAGCCATCCAATAAGCAAATAGTCCATAGGAAATTTGGTGATACTCATATTCTTGTACTGACATTTCTAGGTTTATTGAGTGATCAGTTAGTGAGAGTGAAAAAAGTTGTGGAGAAACGTTAATTCATATAACACATGTCTACAAAGAACAAAATGTCAAATTTTATGAATTCAATATGGAAACATTTCACTTGTTCTTCTTTTTTAATGGGTGTATCAATCGTCAGAATGGATGAAAGCATGTGAGCCTAGGGATATTAAAATGCACAATGTACCTCTATCTATTTCAAAACAATGAGAAGGTATATAGTATTCTGCCTTTGGTAGACATTCTGAATATGATAGGTGTTTGCAGTTAATTGGTTTCTGACTTTACTGGGAACATCCCCAACATCACACTGCAGAAAATCTCTATGGGTACTACAAGTTTGGAAATTCTTCTGTTTATCCTGGCTTACAGTGCTCCTGTGGTGTGATTCACACTACAGGAAAAACTAAGAAAGCAATCAGTGTTTTAATGCCCTGATATCTTCAGACATGTGAAATATATGATATAGAAATCTCATATAGAAAAAGGATGTTATAAATATGAGCCATGTAATAAGTGCTCTTACCATCACAGGTATTTTCAAAGAGGTAAAGCAACCCACAGTGAGCAAGTACAACTGTGAACATCAAAGTGATAAAACCTTAAGATCGGAGTGTTTTTTTTTAATTTTTAGACCAACTGCAAAATTTATTCATATTGATAAAAGGATTGATCATCGTAATGAATGTGGTAAAGCTTTCACATGTGCCCATTATTTTTGCAGGCATGAAAGAAGCCATACTGGAGAGAAACCTTATGAATGTAACCAATGTGGTAAAGCCTTTTCATGTCACAGTCATCTCCAAGTCCATAAAAGGACACATACTGGAGAGAAACCTTATGAATGTAATCAATGTGGTAAATGCTTTACACAACAAAGTCATCTCCAAGTCCATAAAAAAACACATACCAGAGAGAAACAATATGAATATAATCAATGTGGTAAAGCCTTTACATGTCACAGTCATCTCCAAGTCCATAAAAGTACACATACTGGAGAGAAACTTTATGAATGTAAACAATGTGGTAAAGCTTTTTCACGTCACAGTCATCTCCAAAGACATAAAAGAACACATACTGGAGAGAAACCTTATGAATGTAATCAATGTGGTAAAGCCTTTACACAACAAAGTCATCTCAAAATCCATGAAAGAACACATACTGGAGAGAGACCTCATGAATGTAATCAATGTGGTAAAGCCTTTTCAAGTCACAGTCATCTCCAAAGACATAAAAGAACACATACCGGAGAGAAACCTTATGAATGTAATCAATGTGGTAAAACTTTTTCATATCACAGTTGTCTCCAAAGACATAAAAGAACACATACTGGAGAGAAACCTCATGAATGTAATCAATGTGGTAAAGCCTTTTCACATCACAATCATCTCCAAAGACATAAAAGAACACATACTGGAGAGAAACCTTATGAATGTAATCAATGTGGTAAAGCCTTTTCAAATCATAGTCATCTCCAAAGACATAAAAGAACACATACTGGAGAGAAACCTTATGAATGTAATCAATGTGGTAAAGGTTTTACACAACAAAGTCATCTCCAATATCATAAAAGAAAACATACCAGAGAGATACCTTAGTTATGTCTTCAATGTGGAAAAACCCATTTATAAGTAAAAAGGTTCCAAAGACATAAATGATCACATACTGGAGAAAAGCTGTATGGATGTAATTCATATAGTAAAAGCCTTTTCACAAAGTTTTTGTTTCCAAGACCATAAAAGAACCCATATTGGAAAGAAACCAGTGAATGTGATCATTGTGGTAAAATTCTTTCCATAAGGATCTTTCTCAAAAACATAAAAGAACCCATATTGGACAGAACTATGAATGTACTCATTGGGCTAAAGCCTTTGCATATCCTACTAGTCTCAAAAACAAAATATCCCATATAGGAAGAAACTTTATGAATGTGATCAACGTGGTAAAGACTTTTCACAACTTTAGCATCTCCATTATTATAAAAGAACAGGTACAGGACAGAAACCTAATGAATGTAATCAGTGTTGTAAAGCATTTGCAAGTCACAGTCATATGCAGTGACAGGAAAGATCACATACCAGAGAGAAACCTGCTTGAATATTCACAATGTGGTAAAGCCTTTGCATGTCATAGTTCTTTACACACACGGAAAGAAATCACACTGGAGGGAAGCCTCATTCATGTAATCACTGTGGAAAAACTGACAATTCACTTTTATCTACAACTGCATAATAAAACACATTCAAGAGAGTGACTCAGTGTCATCAAGGTGCTAAGCCCTTCCATGTCACAGGCATCACCCGATACATAAAAGAACACACACTATAGAGAAACTGCATGAATGCTATGAATGAGGTAAAGTCTTTGCATGACAATGTACTCTCCAAATACTTCAAGTGACACACTTTTTAGAGAAACCTTACGAATGTAACAAACATGGAGAAGCCTGTGACTATCACTGTAGTCTCCAAAGACAAAAAAGACAACAAATTAGACAGAAATCTTGTGAATGTACTCAAGTTGAAAAATCCTTTACATGCCACAGTATTCTCTGAATACAAATGACAACACATACTAGAGAGAAACCTTCTGAAAGTAATCAATGTGGTAAAGCATCTGCATGTCCTAATCATATATAAATGCATGTAAGAATTTATAGTAGGAATAATCTGTGGTGATTTGAATATGCTTGTCCCTAAGAAGTGACAATATTAGTATGTTTGGCCTTGTGGGAGTAGATATTACTGTTTTGAAGAAAGTGAACTTTTAGGGTGTTGGACTTTGGAGCTCCGGCCACTACAAAGACTCTCCTACCACCTGGCTGGAAGACAGTCTCTTCCTAGATGCCTTCTCATGAAAATGAGAAGCAAAACTCTCAGCTCCTTCTCCAGCATCATGGCTGCCTGCATGCTGCCATTCTTCCTGCTATGTTGGTCATGAACTAAACACTTGAAAGTGTAAAACAGACTGAATTAACTATTTGCCTTTAAAACAGTTGCCTTGGTCACAGTGTCTCCTCTTAGGAATGGAAATTCTAAGACAGATGTTGGTACCCCAGGCTTAAGTATTCTTATTGGTAGGCCCGACCATGCTTTTGTTGGAAGCAATGTGGGTTTTTAGACTTTGGATTTGTACATGCATTAAGTGGAACTTCATGGGGGGTCCTAGTACAACACATATGCGCTAAGGGTGATTTGAATTTTGTATATAATTTTTATAATGTTTTGATGAAGAATGTTGCTGTCTTTTGCTCTCATCTGAAGGTAAAGAGGTTTACTTTGTTAATTGCATTGAGAAGGAAATCTCAGGAAACCCAAGCATAGTCTTTGGCCTGTGTTTTCTCTCAGGGTGTTTGTTTTGATCATGCTTAGTAATCTTAAAAAGGAAAAATATAAAATGTTAGGCTCAAAGAGAAAATCTCACCAGGAAGTTGAATGAAGCTAAATCTTATGATCAAAGATACACAATGGTATTAAAGAAATGGTGATATTATGGCAAGATTCCATCCACCTAAATATATAGATGTGATGTTCTATGCATAAGAACTGTATAATATTAGGCATTATTATTAACTGGTTATTGTTTTTATGTGCACATAAGAAGGTACAAGTATGTGTCAAAATGACAATGGACAGATTGTGGTTACTATACTAGGTTTTCAATTTAAAATCTAAAAGGATATACTTAGGTCCAGGTATGGTGGTTGTGCCTTAAATCCCAGGAGATCAGAGTCAAGCAGATTTCTGATTCAAGTCATCCTGGTACAGAACAAGTTTTAGGTAATGAAAAGCTTAGGTATGGGCAAAGTGTTACACACATTGTATTCAAGCATTCAGGAGACAGAGCAATGCAGATCTGAGTTCAAGTTTTATCTACAGAGTGAGTTCAAGGACAGCCAAGCTTAGGCCGTGAAGTTGTTGCAAAATAGAAACCTGGTGATGATGTAATAGAAGGGGCCATGTTTGGGCCCCAGCAAGCAGAGGAACTCAGAAGTTTTGTCCATGTGACTCTGTTTTTAGAGGAAAGAATAGAAGGACTGACTGAGACAATTGATGCTGGTTAGCCATAGTTAAAATATTAGTGGTGATGAAGAAACCAGCATCACTAAGGTGAAATCTTCTCAGAAGTGTTGTCTGAGAGGACAAAGAAGCTGTGTTCCAGAGATAGCTAAGTTTGTACCTTGTTGTTCACCTGGAGTTGATCATGTGTGAGAATCACCCAGGTGGTGTTGGTTTCAGAGGCATAAATCAATCTGTCATGCAGAGCAGCTAAGGCTTGGCCCTGTGAAGAGAGTGTAGGAGAGCAATGCAGTGATTCTTAGTTACAGCAGAAGAACCCAGTGTATTGAAGATGTCAGTCCCATGGGATGAACAGAAAGAACAGCAGCAGCAGTAAAGTGGAGTCAAGCAGAGCCTAGAGTGCTATAGATGGAAGAACAGAAGTGACCAGATATCTTTTGAGGAGCACAGATGATCCTGTGTGGATCCCAGATACTGGAACAAGAAGCTGTAATATTGAAGTTTCCTTTGAAACCCTAATATTTTGAGACTCCAGAGCTGTGGGATACCTGCTCTGAAAAACTGTTGCAGGGAATAAAACCAGCGAAAGAGAAAGAATTGTGATGCAGTGAGCAAAGCAGGAAGGAGTTGGAGATCTGAAGAACACTTTGACATCAGACATGGAGATGCAGAGTTTGGAGATTGCCTTGTTGCCTTTTGGTCTTCTTTTGGCCCAGTATTTCCTCACAATGGCATTTAGAAATGGCGAAGTACATTCTGCAAATTTGGATGGATATGATATGCTGTTTGTTTTGGAAGATATAGGGGATTACAGTTACATGATTGTATAAAACTCAAAAGAGACTTTGAACTTGAGGAATTTGTTGTGTCTTTCTTCAATTCTTTTGATTAATTTTGTTAAATATCTGTTTTGCTACATTTTAAAATGACCACATCAGCTTGCTCCTTTGGTCCATCTGCTTGGAAAATCTTTTTACATTCCTTTACCTGGAATTACTGCCTATTCTCAATGTGAAGCTATATTTTTGTATGCAATTGAAGGATCAATTTTATTAGCATCTATTCTGTTACCCTTTGTCTTTTTACTGGTGAACTGTGGTCATTGATACTGGGAAAGTTGATAAATAGTGATTGTTAACTCCTTGTATTTTGTTGTTGCTGCTGCTGCTGGTGGTGCTGCTGGTGCTGGTGTTGGGGTATTTGTGTACTTTCCTTTCTTTTGCAGATAATACAAGGTTATTTACGACCTGAATTTTCATTTGTATTGGTAACTTCCTTGAAGGTCATCTGCAATTTTAAAAAATCTTCATTTATATGTTTATTGGCTTTTGACCTTTGTAGCTTTTAGTATTCTTTCTTTGTACTGGATGTTTTGATTATTATACAGGAAAGAGACTTCATTTTAGGGTCCATTCTGTTAGGTGTTTTCATGATTCTTTTACTTTGATAGGTACCTCCCTCCTTATTTTGGAAGTTTTTCTTCTAAGATTTTGTTATCAATATTTTAGGAGAATATGATCTAATATTGTTTTTTATCTAGTCCTAGTATCCTTATATTTTATCCTTTCACAGTGTCCTAGATATTCTGGATATTTTATGTCAGGTAGTTTTAGATTTAACATTTTCTTTGCTTAATATATCCATTCCTTCCATTGTATCTTCAGTGCTTGAGATTTTTCATTCATCTCTGAATTCTGTTTGTGAATCTTGCCTCCGTAGTTCCTCTTTGCAGTCTTGAAGTTTTGTTTCCATTATTCCCTCAGTTTGTGATTTTGTTATTGTTTCTATTTTCCTTATAATCTTCATTTGTTTTTCTTGGCTTTATTTTTTTTAGACAGGGTTTCTCTGTGTAGCCCTGGTAGTCCTGGAACTCACTCTTTAGACCAGACTGGCCTGAAACTCAGAAATCCACTGCCACTGCCTCCCAAGTGCTGGGATTAAAGGTGTGCACCACCACTGCCCAGCTCTTGGCTTTATTTATAAGATTTGTTGGTTTCCTCCACTTTTTTGTTTGTGTTTTCCTGGCTGTCTTTGAGGTGTTTATTGATTTCCTCCAATTGTTTGTGCTTTCCTCGATTTCTTTAAGAGATTTAGTCATTTCCACTTTAAGGACTTCTATTATCTTCATACAGTTGCTTTCAAAGCCTTTTTCTTGTACTTCAGCTATGTTGGAATATTTAAGACCCTCTTTGGCAATATAAATGAGCTCACACTCATTAACCAGAGGGTGATAAATGTTCCTCCTTAGTACAGAATCAAGTACCAACATCATGGAATGGGATGTGGCTATAACTTCTGGAATTGAAAAAGTCTATTTTATGTCAATGTACTTGATATATAATAGTTTGTGTCCACACAATTAAATTGGACAGGGAGGCAACTGATGCACTTTTTAAATAAGTTACTTTGTTGAGATGATGGTTTTAATGGCATCGCTTCCAATCACTAACCCTGGAGACACCAATACAAAAAAAAAAAAAAAAAGACATGATGGTGACAGGGTAATAATTTTCTAATTGCAAGCATGTCAGGTGAATGAAGACAAACTAGATTGATAGGTATATAATTTGGGAACATTAGCATAATCCAAGAAATATTGAATTTCCAACTTTGGAGATACGGCCAATGCACTTTCAGTGTTAAGTCAGGTGGGATGATTGAGACACAGGCCATTGCCTGTAGCTGTGTGTGTCATATTACAGATCACAGAAGCTAACATTGCACATAGCAGCCAGGTATGTGCAATTAATAGTAGTAAATTAATGCCATTTTCTCTGCAAGGAAACCATCTATCTGCTCTTTTTCAAACTCAGTGTAGATATATATTTTTTCAATTCTGTTTCTTTTTTCCCTTTTTAATTAAAATTATAAAATTTTTTACATTCCAAAGTTGCCCTCTTTCCTGGTACCTCTTCCCTGAGGTCTTTTCCCCATCTTCCTCCCTGCTGCCTCTGAGAGGTTTCTCTCCCACCTGCCCATCCACTGGGACCTCACCTCCACCAGGTTCCCTTTTCCCTGTGGCATCAAGTTTCTATAGGGTTAAGTGCATCCTCTCCCATTGTGGCCAGACAAGGCAATCCTCTGTTGCACACATGCCCAGGGCCATGAACCATCCCCTGTATGCCCCTTGGTTTTTGGTTTAGACTCTGGAAGCCCTAAAGTGTCCAAGTTAGTTGACACTTGTTTTTCCTATGGGGTCGCCATCGTCTTCACCTTCTAAAGTCTTTCTTCTGACTCTTCCATATGGAACATTTCACCATATATTAGATAGATGGATAGATAGATAGATAGATAGATAAACTTTTAGCCATACTAATGAAAGGACACGGAGACAATATCCTAATTACCAAAATCAGATATGAAAAGGTAGACATTCAATTACATATATCTTCTCCTCAGTACCTCATTGTATCTTCTCCAAAATTAAACATGTTGTCTGTCACAAATCGCCGGGCAGTGGTGGTACACTCCTTTAATCCCAGCACTTGAGAGGCAGTGGCAGGTGCATTCCTGAGTTCCAGGCCAGCCTTGTCTACAGAGTGAGTTCCAGGACAGCCAGGGCTACACAGAGAAACCCTGTCTCGAAAAAAAAAAATCTGTCACAAAAGAAGCCTCATCAGATACAAGAAGACTGAAATATTCTCATGCATCCTATGAAATCAGTACAGAATAATCTGGATTTCAATAATAACAAAAATATCAGAAAGCCACATACTGAACAACTTTCTATACAATGATAACTTGCTAAGGAAAGAAATAAAGAAAGAAATAAAAGACTGGACTCTAGAATTCAATGAGAATGAAGACACACCATAACATAACTTATGGGAAACAAAATATCATGGCACTAATTGCCCTCATAAACATACCAGAGAGACCCTACACAAGCAACTTAACAGCATTATCAGAAAGCTTTAGAACAAAAAGAAGCAAACACACTTAAGAGATGTAGACACCAGGAAATAATCAAACTCAGGGCAGATGTGGGTCCCTTGTTCTGGAGGGTGTCTCACAATGATCTCCGGCCCAGTACAGGACAGGGTTCGAGCAGGGAGGGGAGATCGCCTGCCTCCATTGCTGCCTCTGCTGAGTTTCCACTGTTGCAGCGCAGTAACTCCCAGGTGCTGCACCGGTCTCCATGCTGAGCTGACTCGGGCTGGGCCAATAAGGAGCCAGCTAGCTGGCATGGAGGCAGCTTGGTGTCCCAGGCAGGTTCTGGGAGAGCAGATCTCTTCCCAAGTGTTACAGCTCTTGCTACAGAAACTGTCAGACACCCACATGATTCTCGTACACTTTACTTCCCCTGAATAGAGCCCTTATATACAGTTTCTGGGTGGGTTAGGGTCAGTCAGCAGATAATGCCTATTAACTTGTTCTGAGAGCTTGGAGATACCTCATCTACTTGTGGGATAGCCTGGGGCACTGTTCCTCCTGACTGATGGCCACAGACCTTTCTGTGGGCTCTGGAGGGCTGAAGCTAAATGAAAAGAACCAGGGCCTGGAACCAGAGCTGAACACCTGCCGTCCAATAAAGGTCTGGGGTTCAAGGCCTATGGTCTACCAGGCACCCAGATGCTTCTCACTGTCCACCTCCCCACAGGCAAAAATGAACCACTTAGAAACAAAGAGTACAGTACAGAGACTCAACAAACCAAGAACTAGTTCTTTGACAAAATCAATATGATAGAAAAGCCCTTAGCCAGACCAACCAGAGGGCACAGAGACAGTATCCAAATTAGCAAAATCAGAAGTTAAAAGGGAGACATAACAAGAGAAACTGAGAAAACTTCTGAAAATCATTAGTTCTTTCTACAAACTAGAAAATCTAGATGAAATGTGTAGCCAGAGAAATGGATAGTTATCTAGACAGATACCATAAACCAAAATTAAATCAAGATCGGTAAATTATCTAAAGTGTAGTATAACCTTTAAGGAAATCAAAGCAGGCATTATAAACCTCCTGTCCAAGAGAAGGCAAGGACTAGGTAGTATTAATGGAGAATTCTACCAGACCTTCAAAGAAGAGCTAAGACCAATACACCTTGGACAATTCCACAAAATAGAAACAGAAGACTACCTAATTCATTCTATGTGTATTTGTTTTAAAAGCCAATTATTGATTTCAAATGCAACATTGCTATATCCTCTTTTTGTTTTCATTCACCTTCAATTCCAAGTCATTAAGAATTTCTTTCCATTTTTTTCAACTCCTCCTGATTATTTTTGTTCATAGGAATGTTGCCTGCAGCTGAGGCTTGCCTCTGTATGTAATTGAGAATTGTTTTGAGCACCCAGTCCTTTTGTGCTGCTCAGTGCTGGAAAGAGTGTCTTGCAACTCTTTCAGACTGGTCCTAGACTGGTCAGTGCAAAACAAAAATAAAACATTGAGTGCATTTCCTACAACCTCTCTGGCTTTCCTTGGGTCTTAAAATGAAGAGGGAGGGACCTGTGCAAGAATCAAGTTCTATGACCAACTTTGAAGCAGGGTTAGTCACAGTACAAAAAAAGATGAAAACAGAGGGTAAAAGCTTCCTTCAATTAGTAGTGATTGATATTAGCAAGGAGTTGTGAGGTAATTAATTTTAGGTGATTAACAAATGTCTTGATTAATAATTTCTTGTTTCTACACACTAGGTAATCAATAGTCTGGATAAAGGCCAGGCAGTGGTGGCACACACCTTTAATCCTAGGCATTGGGAGGCAGATGCAGGCAGATTTCTAAATTTGAGGCCAGCCTGGTATACAGAGTGAGTTCCACGACAGCCATGGATACACAGAGAAACCCAGTCTCGAAAAACCAAAAAACAAACAAAACAAAACAAAAACAAAAACTGGGAATCATGAAGTGGCCCTGTTTTAAAAGACTATTATTTTCTTGGTTTGAAATGTTCAGCCTGAGAGAAAAAGTAAAAATAATATTTGATGTGCTCTAATACAGGATCCTAGACTCTGGACACATGGCCATAAAGCCTGGTTCAACTTTGTACAATAATTTTTGGGGACTATAATTACATTATTTCTATATTTATTTCCTGCCTTCCATGATTGCTTAATAAAGATGCCAAAACCTGAAGCTGGGGAGAAGAAAGGTAGATGGTGCTTTAGGTCCCAGACTGAGTGTCTGGGGAAGACACCATGAAGGAGAGAGAAGCGGGAGAAGGAAGAAGGCACCATGGGGTTGGTGGAGTGTGAGTGCATGGACAGTAGGTCTGGCCTGGGAGTATGAGCAGCCTATCGAGAACATGGCATGTGATATCTCACAGATATTAACAGGGAAATAGACAAAATAGGAATAGAGGGGTGATATCTGCACCTAGGACTTCCTGGGACAGGCCCTATCATCAAGTGACTAAGGAAGAAATAACTAGGTCCTGCTTTACTAAGGTTTCTGCCTGTTATGCAGGCCCCATTCAAAAGTGAACAACTGCAGCATGAAAACATGTTTCTTGGACAATCCTGAAAGACACCAGTAAAGGGAAATCACCACAGTTTAGAGCTTCATGCAGTGGTCATGCTCATGCATTTGTTGGGAAATGTGTGATTATTCATTGAATCATCAGCTATAAACAGTGGGACGGCTTAACTCTCTGAGACTTGGAGACGGAATGATTAGAATATTGTTGAGAAAGATATAAAAGGAAGAAGTATGTGAATAGATCTCTCACAATGGTCAAAGAAGCCGGGCAGTGGTGGAACACGCCTTTAATCCCAGTACTTGGGAGGCAGAGGCAGGGGAATGATGGTGATAGAATAACTATCAATAATCAATGCTGATCTATAATCAATAATCAATAAAAGATAATCAATAATTACCAATACGGAGGCAGATGCAGAAGGAGGTTGGTGATGAGATAACTATCAATAATCAATGCTGATCAATAATCAATAAATGGTAATCCATAATTATTAATTCTAATTGATAACCAATAACGTTCAATAACTGATGGTGCACACTTTTAATCCCAGCATTCAGGAGGCAGAGGCAGGTGAATGACAGTGATGGAGTAACAATTGATCATCCTGTTAATAAATAATCAATACTAATCAATGGCCAATAATCAATACTTGTCAATAACCAAAAGTGATCAATAGTCATGATAATCAGTAATCGATAGTGTCCCATGTAAATGCTGATCAAAAGTTAAGTTCAGCTGAGTATACACTCAGTAACCAAGTAGGGTGATCTATTCTGTGGGAAGTCAGCTGTGTCCTCAGCTATATCTGTCACTTTCCAATGGGACCATGAACATAGTGGCCATGGTGGACGCAGTGGGGTTTATTCATGGATACAACAGTAGAGTCGTCCTCTCACCAAGCCTGACATGGACACATCTGCTGGTGAGTTCCAGATCTACCAGCAGTAGAACCAACACTGAGCCCTAGATATGGAACTATATCCTCGGTTGCCCAGCCAGTGACTTGGTGGCAGGTTGACTACATCAGATCATTTCTCTTGGGCAAAGAACAAAGCTTTCTACTTCCTGGAATAGATACATATTCTGCTTATGATTTTGACTTTCATACACACATGGCTTCTGCCAAATCCACGATCCATGGACATACTGAGTGCCTCATTCACCACAATAGCATTCCACACAGTATTGCTTCTGACCAAGGAACTCATTTCACAACAGAGAAGTGGACAATGGGACAATGATCATGGATTCTAATGGCATTAATTACCATTAATACCATAATCCTTGTTACCATAAAGGTGCTGAACTGATAGTAAAATACAATGACCTTTAGAAGACACTTTTACAAGCCAATTATGGGACAGCCAACTGGAGAGCTAGGCAGGGTCCTAGGCTGTATATATTTTGAATCAGCTTTCAGTATTTGATACAGTTTCTCTCACAGCCAAGATCCATGATTTCAGGAATCAAGGTTGTTGAAAACCTGTGTGAAGGTCACAGTCCCTCTAAGCTGAGTGGAACTCAGCTCAAAATGGAGGACTCCCTTTATCAGAAGGGCTTCCATTTCTTTCTTTCTATTATTATTTACTTATTATTTATTTATTTATTTATTTATGGTGACCATTGCTTGCTTGCTTGCTTCCTTTCTTTCTTTCTTTTTTACAGATTCCATTTCTTTCTTTTATTTATTTAATTTTTATTTATTTTTGGTGATTCCATTTCTTTTATTTATTTTATTCATTTTTTGCAGATTCCATTTATTTATTTATTTATTATTAGATATTTTATTTATACTTCAGATGTCATCCCCTTTCCCCATTTCCACCCCTAATAAAACCCCTATCCCATGCCCCCTCTTTCATTTTGCACATATACATTTTAAAAAAAATGTTAATCAAAAGCTTTATGAGTTTGGTATTGCTCAATCAGAGGTATAACCCACTACCCAACCTTGATATATCAACTATCTTTGAATGGTGGAGATACATGAACATCTGCCTCCCTGTCTCCCCCCTCTTTCTCTCATCACCTAACTTCTCCTCTCCTTCTTCTCCTCCTCTTCTTACTCCTTCTCTTCCTCTCAGTACTCCTCCCACCTTAGCTCCTCCTACATATCACCCTTCCTGTTAAAATGAAAGTTTTCTCTCAAAATACAATTAGAGCATAATTATGCCAATTTGTACCTGTGGGGTACAAGACAGTCCTCATACCCAGTCCATCATTTTGTTGATTAACCAGAACCTCTGTTGTCTCTCCTAACTAAAACACATAGTTCTGAACCTGGCTTTTTCCTTGGCTTTAGAATAAATGTCAGCTGATGACCATCCACTCAAATCTTCTCTCTCAAGGTAAATAGCCAGAATTGGCTATGAGGCTATAAGTTTTCAAACCCGTCAGAAATCCAGAATGATTGAGTTAACTATAATTGTGGGAAGCCCAATGCATAGCTTCTAAAACTTAGCCAATTAATAGAGACCTCTGAACACCTGGACACTCCCTCTACTACATAACATTGGAGCAACTGTTCTTCCGCCTTCGGGCCCAGAATCATCTGACAGACCTTAGTGCTGCAGAATTATTAAGGGCTGATTACTCTGTATCGGCAGATATAATCAGTCGACTATTCTACGAGTGCGTACTTTTCTGGACAGTAATTTGTCTGTAGAAGGACAGAGGCACTTCTTCTCTAGTGACTGTCTCACCACAGCTGGAGTAACTCCAAAGATGCTCAATTTCTTCTTATAATTCAATATATGAAGCTGTCAGGAGCAGACAGGTCTCTAATCAAAATGAACATTAATACAGAAATGTTTGTCATGTCAATTTTGTGGATTTCTGATGTTTTGAAAACCAACTATCCATGTAAGGTAATCTGGACTGTTGCCTGTTAACTCCACTCAGCTATTTCTAAATAAAACATAGAAAACCACCCTAACAATGAACTCCAACCCATGAATTTGCTGTAGTCCCTTAACTCACAGTCTAACCATCTCAAATCAGTTTAAAAAAGTTAAAGAAGGACTCAGTCTAAGCCTTGTATTTCTAAGTGTGTTATACTGGTACAATGCCTATGAGGGTAACAATATTCATCTCACTCTTATATCAATAAGAAGCTCGTACCAATGAAAACCTTAAAATTTGTAATCAAAGTAAATTGGTGCTATTTAAGAATTTATATCTTCATCTTGATACTAATTATACAGATTTCTAGTAATAGGTTATGGCTATGCAATAAACCCTAGCTAATCCTCTCTATTCCGACAAAACCACTACTTTTCCCTAGAAAGACAGCCCAACATTTACCACCTTAGTCCCCAAGCCCAGAAAATAGGGGTGCTGACTCTTCATTAGCTTCTTCAAGCTGACTATGGGCGTTGAGATATTAGAAGAGGATTGGGGGTAAGAGCAAATTTGATAAGCCTCTGATGCTGTGTCTTCACTGCCTCCAGATGGAATTCCCGGACCTCAGAGGTTTGAGCAGGTCTGCCCAGCTTGCTTGTTGAGTAGATACACCAAGGCTGATCATTCTGCAATATATAATTCTCAAAACAAATTTTAGTATCAAGATAGTTTCTTTTTTTTTTTTAAACAGGGCTGACATTTTATTAAGGATGTTGGTTCTAACCGCTTTTCTATTTCCCCCCCTCTTTTATTGAATATTATATTTACATTTCAAATTTTATCCCCATACCGAATTCCCCCCACCTCCCAGGAACCGCTTATCCCATCCCCCCTCCTCCTGCTTCTATGAGGGTGTTTACCCACCTACCCCCCAATCCCCCTCCCCACCCTCAGATTACCCCCCCCCACTCAGTGCTCAGCCTTCAAGCTACCATTGACCTCATCTCCCACCTATGCCCAAAAAGGTCATCCTCCCCTACATATACAGCTGGAGTCATGTGTCTCTCCATATCTGCTCCTAGACTGGTGGTTTAGACCCTGGGGAGCTCTGGCTGGTTGGTATTGTTGCTCTACTCATGAGGCCACCAACCCTTTAGGCTCCTTCAGTTTACTCTCTAACTTCTCCATTGGGAACCTTTGATCAGATTAATGGTTAGTTGTGAGTATCTGCCTCTGGGTATGTAAGACTCTGGAGGACCTCTAAGGAGACAGCCTTATCAGGCTGCTGTCAGCTTTCCCTTCCTGACATCCATATCAGCGTCTATTTTTGGTGACTGCACATGGAATGAATACCCAGGTGGAGTGGTCTCCATACATCCTCTCCTTCAGATTCTGTCCCACATTTTGTCTCCATATTTGCTCCCTTGGGTATTTAGTTACTCCTTATAAGAAAGACCTAGTCATCCTCACTTGTTCTTTCTTCTTCATGAGCTTCATGTCATCTGGTAGTTGAATCTTTGTTGCTTCAAACTTTTGGGCTAATCTCTCCGCTTATAAGTGAGTAAATAGCATGTGTGTACTTTTGTGATTGGGTTACCTCAGTCAGGATGATATTTTCTAGTTCCATCCATTTACCTCTGCCTGGTCTTTAAAACATATTTTATCAACACACATGACTCTTAGTTTTTGAAATCAACTTTGATTTGGTTTCTCTTTCTGACATTTGTATTAATGACATATTATATACATGAAAGATGGCTAAAGACACACAGGTTGTCAGCTAAGTCACTGGAGTGAGAAAGACAATTTATATGTTTTAGGGGCATATGTAAAAGACCCTGAGAATAAATTCCTAATCCTACGGACAGAAGAGTTTTGCTTTTAAATTTGCTCTAGGCATGTGCAAGGGTGTTCAGTGATGTCCTCGTTATGAAGCCCAGAATTTCCATGCTTCTCTTAAATTCTCCTTACCTAGCTTATATGCCACTCCTAAAGACTTCTTCCCTGGCTGGGCGGTGGTGGTGCACGCCTTTAATAACAGCACTTGGGAGGCAGAGGCAGGGAGATGACGGTAATGGAATAACAATCAATAATCGATGCCAATCAATAATCAATAAATGGTAATCAATAATTATAAATACTAATTGATAACTAATAATGATCAATAATTGATGGCACACATTTTTCATGCCAGCACTCGGAAGCTATACACCTCCTTTTACAAGGAAATGACTTGAGAATTCTGCTAATGTGTATGACACAGCCATTAAATATAACTATATGCAGTCATGTGAATGAGAATGCCCCCCAGACTCAGCTATTTGGACACTTGTCAGCTGGTAGTGCTGTTTGGAAGGGATTAACAGGTATGGCCTTGCTGGGGAAAGTAAGTCTCAGGAGGTGAGTTTGAGAGTTTGAAGACTGTTGTCATATCCAGTCTGCTCCCTCTGCTTCCTGCTTTGTGGCTGAAGATGTGAGCTCCCAGCATTCTGCTCCAGCTGCCAGGCCTGCTGCTTGCTGCACTGCTTCCCATCATGATGTCTATTAAATTGTAAACAAAGTTACTCTCTCGTGGGAAAAGGAACGGGAAGGGGATTCCTCAAGTTTGCAGCTTACTTGGCAGAACACCAGGATTCTCTGCTTGAGAACATAAGCTTCCTCTGTCTCAGTCAGCTGAGAATGACAAAGACTCTAGGTTGCCTGGAAGCCAGCAAGCTGGAAACAGTCTCCTCATGCCATTTCTCTACAAATAGTCAAATATATCTTCAAATTTAAAGCCAGGTAGTACACCTATAATTTCAGTGTCTGGGAAGTTGAATGAGAATCAGGAGTTCAGGGCAAGACCCATTTACATAATAAGCTCACGACCAGACTACAGGAACACAGTCTCAGTTATAAATAATATATAAATAAGAAATAAAAATATAGTAATTCAGCCGGGCAGGGGTGGCACACACCTTTAATTCCAGCACTCGGGAGGGAGGCAGAGGCAGGGGATCACGGCGATGGAATAACAATCAACAATCAATGCCAATCAATAATCAATAATCAATAAATGGTAATCAATAATTATCAATACTAATTGATAACCAATAATGATCAATAATTGATGGTGCGCACCTTTAATTCCAGCACTTGGGAGGCAGAGGCAGGTGGATTTCTGAGTTCAAGGTCAGCCTGGTCTACACAGTGAGTTCCAGGACAGCCAGGGCTATACAAAGAAACCCTGTCTTGGAAAAAAAAACTAAATAAATAAATAAATAAATAAATAAATAAACAGTAATTCATTTGATAACTCATTTAAGATCACCTTATGCTCACCAGGTTTTCTGCTGAGAAAAGGCAGTTAGAAAATTCTTGCTGATGGTGTACTGAGGAGGGTAGACAGGTCTGACACTGAGATAGATACTAAGACTATGGATATGGATCAGGGGTGCAGCACTTCCCTACCATTCAAGAGGCAGTGGGCTTGGTGTCAATACTGAAAGAAAAAAAAACACAAAACCAAGCAAACCCCATAGGAAACTAAAACTGCATTTTCTATACAAAATTGTCCCAAGGCAAAGACACCTCCCAAGTAGTGGAAATTAGTTAAGAATCAGAGGCAAACAAAATTTACAAAGATCTGCTACTTCTCCCCAAATGGGATTCTTTCCCCTCTGAGAGTAGATAGTCTGTTAACTCCAGAGGAGGGGCTGAAAAGTGGGCCATGTTTTTAACAAACACCATACTAAATTAACGAGAACTGGAGTCTAAGAATCTTCCAAATATACTGATCTCTATATTAGGTTGTTAGTATCTTAGAAATAAGAACAAACTAGAAGTAAACAAATTAAGTTTCCCAGAAATCAAATGCCACCTCTGTTAGAAGTCTGCACACAGCTTAGAACACACAACACCAAACCAAACAATTCCAAGAGGGGGGAGTTATTCAGGGCAAAGATGGGGGGGGGGAGAAGTAGAAGAAGAAGAGGGAAGAAGACAGTGAGATCAGGGGGTTCTACCTGTTTTATATGAGGGGTGACATAGGCTCTTCCAGGTAAAGGTGAAGTAGCCAGGTGGCTTCTGGGAATGTATGGCTGTTGCCTTGGCAACGCTGTGGGGGTCACCTAGATGTGATGTCACTGGGTTCAGACCCTGATACCAACAACCTCACATTAGTTTATCTGTGAAGTGGACTGAAGTAACCCTGGCAAGAAACAACTGGCTAGAGCAACTGTATTCCAACCCTTGACAGCACTTTTGTTCACTCTACAGTCAATTTACAAATACAACTGTGACACAAAGAAATAAACTATACAAATGAGAGCCACCTAAGAACAAAATTAGTGGGTAGAGAACTTTAGCCTTTTCAATATCCATGCTATGTTCAAGGAGATAAAGCAAAGGATAAAAGTTAGCTTATAAGTCTTTAGCCTTAAAACAAACTACAAATCTGTTTTAAGTTCAAGCCAACAGAGGCTAGCTAGCTATGCAGCCAGAGCAGATCTCAAACACACCAATCACCAAAATAAGTGCAAGTGCCTTTGAGTTATGTTTAATCAATCCACTTACTGTAATTATATCCAGATGTAAAGTGCTACCTTACCTTCACTTAGAGTTACAAGAAATATTTGTTAGCTAAAACAAATATACAATGAGTTAATGGGTGTGCACATTTAGTCATATGACATAACTCATGATGTGACACAAATGCAGAGAAAGCAACCTGTGGCAACTCGAGGATAAGGTGAGATAAGCTTAGTTTGGAACCACTCCTATCTCTCTTCTCAGTACCTTTTCCCTTACCTTAACCACCAGTTTTCTACTTAGTTACTTACAACTGAGGACATTAAGTATAGTGGAATCCAGGGACATCTGCAATCAGTTCAATACCTGGAACCTACACAGAAACCAGACTCCTATCAGATGCCCCTGACCTCCACTTGTTGAGGTTTAGTCTGTCACTACATATTATAATGCTAACTGCAGGCCCCCAAGGCCTGACTGTCCCAGAGACAAGAGAGTCCACACATAGACCCAAGTGATGCTATTGTGATGTTTCCCCCAATTTATTTCCAACTGCTGAATAGAGATGCCAACAGTCAATACCTGATACTTGGACAGAAGAGACAGAAGCAGCTTTTGGCATTCCAGGACTTCCCCTGCATCAAAGAAGAACCTGGAGGGGAAAAGAAGATAAAGGGAGGAAGCTGCAATGGGTTAGGTGAGTCATAAGATAATGACCATGTAGGTTGGCTAATTGGAGTTAAAAGCAGTTTAGACAAAACATGGCAAATTATATAGTGGGATTATTGGCTGGGATAGAGACATAACAGCTAGAGGATCAATATCTGCTCTTATGCTAATTAAGGCTTATTGTAAATATAAAGGTTGTATGTGTCTTCTGAGAACTAAATGGCCAAAGGCAGGGTAGAACCCCTGAGTTGGGATTAAATAATTTCTACAACATCCACATACACAACTCCTGCACACTCACACACATAAAAATAATAAATGTAATTTTTAAGATTTATTTATTATATTTGTATGAGTATACTATAGCTATTTTTAGACATACCAGAAAAGGACATCATATTCTATTACAGATCGTTGTGACCCACCATATGGTGGCTAGGAATTGAACTGAGGATCTCTGGAAGTGCAGTCAGTGCTCTTAACTGCTGAGACATCTCTCCAACCCAATAAATGTAATTTTTAAAGAGGGTTAAAGCACTTGTCATTAAGCATGAGGACCCAAGTTCTATCACCAGAATCCCTGTGGTCTGACAACCTCCCTACTCATTGTCCTCTGACCTCCATATATGCACACGAACACATATAGACATACATACACAGAATAAAATAAGGTCATTATAAATTACTTACTTTATCTATTTATTAAAGGTTTTTCTTTTCATCTCTTCTTGACCCAGACTCACTTCTGTCTTTGGTTGATAATAACTCGTTCCCCACATCTAACTTTCCTTCCCTCATGCCTATCATGCTCGCATGTGTTTCTCCTCCCTCAATGTCCACTTTTAAATCTATATTAAATGCTTTATAAACTACAGTTCTGGGGACTAGACAGATTGGTTCCAGGTTAAAAAAAAACTTACTGCTCATGCAGCCTGGAGTCCAAATCCCAGCATCCTTCAAACACCTGTGACTACAGCTTCCATGAATCAGACATCTTCTTCGGCAGAAATAATGAAAAACTGCTTGTAATTTGGAGGAACACACACTTACAAATATATGCAAAACTTTGCCTTTTAAAATGTAGCTCACAAAAGGGTTAGGACCTGAGTCATGAGTCAAAGAGAAGAAAGTAAATATCCTGGTTCCTTTGTACCATATGACCCAACCAAGTTCTATTATCTCTACAAACCTGTTTCTGAGTGTGCCAAATTTTTACGGTGCTTTTGAATATTAAATGGGAAACCACTTAGCAAAGAGTTCTGGAACAGAGCCCATCACATAGTAATTTACCAATTAAGTGGCATGTAGTGACAGGGGCAGTTTGCACATGTATGCAAAAAACCAAGCGCTGGGATTAAAGGCATGTGGCATCAATTATTGATCATTATTGATTATCAATTAGTATTGATAATTATTGATTTTCATTTATTGATTATTGATTGATATTTATTATTGATTGTTATTCCATCATCCCCTGCCTCTGCCTCCCAAGTGCTGCGATTAAAGGCATGTGCCATCAATTATTGATCATATTGGTTATCAACGAGTACTGATAATTATTGATTACCATTTATTGATTATTATTGATCAGAATTGATTATTGATTGTTACTCCATCACCATACCATGCCAAGGGGTAGCTATGGGTTCTCTCTTACTTCCATATGTACTCAGTACAGGTAGAGTAGGCAAGCCCTGGGGATTAGGCAAAGTGGAGAAAAGTTCAGAAGTCTATGCTTAACAAATGGGGGGGGGGTAAGACCTTCAAATATCACAAAACAACCCCTGACATTAAAGATGATTTAGTCTGTAAAGGAATATGAGCTATTCATGGATTGAAAGACTTGGATACAATTTACATAATTCACATTCACAAATAAATACAGAGATGAAATCCTCTGGAGTTGACAAACACACTCAGTTAAAGAACAGCTAATTAAAATGCCAAGGAAAGGTTACTGACTGATTTCAGGTAAGAACTATTTAAACTGACTCCAGCATTTATGCAGAAGAACAAGGGGCCAAGAAGGACCAAAGTCTCTTGAAAAACTAGAGACTTGCCTTGCCATGGAGACTTAGAAAGTTATAGTAACACACAAAAAAAGACCCATGCACATATGAAAACCTAGGTAGTATCATGTATCTGTAGAAGGAAGATATCTAATCAATGAAGCTAGAATACACAGAAGGTAAAAATGAGAGTTCTGTCCTGTGTCAAACATGAATGATAATCCACATGCATTCAGGTCTTAAACAGATGAATAAAAGCTTTGAGAAACATAAAAGCTCCTCCTCATTTAAGTCAGCAGTTCCTGAGTGCCCATGTGATAGCAGTCAGCATAGAATTATTAGGATGTGAGGGTACCATGAAATAACAGAGAAAGTCCAATTTAACAAAAAAAACTCAGAAATTTTGTTTTTCTGTGTATCTAAAGATTCCACAAAGAAAATAGAAACAAATAAAATTTAAAACTGGAAGCTATAAACAGTGTTGGTGGTGCATTCAACTGCTGACAAAAATTAGTACACAAACATAAAGCTAAAAAGTAATGAAGACCCCCCAAAAATCGAAAAAACACAAATCAATAGAATAGTAGACCTGATTCAAAACAGGGAAAGAATGGGTAGTTAACATGTAAAAAGATGTCTGTGTCCTGGTACCCAAGAAGCTAGGTAAGGACACTGTAGCATCTCACACCTGCTGGTTGGTGCTGAGTAGAGAACAGATGCAGAGATAGCAAAGCTAAGCAAGTTGCCCTTGGATTTTGATAGAAGATAGGTGACCAGGTGAGACTAGGATCCAGGCAAGTGGAAGATGCTGATAAACTCTTCAGTGTGTCTCTTGTGTGTGTGAGTGTTTGATGGAGGCCACCACGACAGGTCTTGCTGTGTAACTTGGCTGCAAGATGTTGTGGTGAGTAATCTGGCTTTAGAGCCATGCTGCCTTCCCCTCCCCCCCACCCCCGTGCTGATCCTCCCCATCCCCCACTGACATGTGCCTGCTCCTTTGGTTCCAGTGAGGAAGCTTTGAATCTGGGCTAAGCCCTTCCTACAATGCTGTCTCCACTCCTTCAGCACTTTTACCTGCTCCACCTTACATCAAGTTGAGGGTCACCTGCCTAGAGGAAGTCCTCACCTGAGTACAGCATGAGGACTCACCCACCATCCCCGCATCAGTCCAATTCCTAGAAAGCACTGGCAAGTACAAAGGGAACCATCCTCCTTTTGCAGGAATCCCCAGTCTTCCTAGGATCCACACCCACCTTCAGCATGTCATGTGGTAGTGGCATTTAAGAAATGTGTCATTGAAACTCGACTTCCTCTAGTTTGTGGTTTGTCATAGGAATTCTGAAAATACTAAGTAATTAGAACAGGTAGTGGGATAGTAAAATTCTCTTCTCTTCCAGGGAAGAGTTCTAATTAGGAGCAGGTTGTAAGATCTCTAACTTCTAACCTCACACTAGAAAGGGCAGGTGCACCAACAAACTGCTGTCATGCTTCTAGAAAAGATAAACCTATTTGTTTTATTTTTAAACATATTTCAGATCCATGCTGTGTGCATGACACAGACCATGGCCTACAAAGACCAAGCTAGAATCATTTTGAAGGCATCACAGGCAGTTATACCACCTGTGGCCAACAGGAGGTCAGATGAGAGTGGCCAGGAGCCCAGGCTGCTGAGTGACAGTCACTGGTCAGAAGGCACTGAATGAACATCTATGCCCACAGAGTCTTCAGATAATTAATATGTGTGCAGTGGGCAAACCAAAACGGTAGGATGAAACTGTGAAACAGGAAAGAGAAGGTTGGAGGGAACAACAAACATGACAGCACTCATGTAGACCGAGACACCAGGGAAACACACAGAAGTACTTGGTGGACACAGATCCTGGCAAAGGAATGGAAAGAGCATAAGGCCTCGTCCCACAAGACGGTGACAGAGTAATTATTAACATCCCAATGGTTCTTGTCACCAGAAAGTGAATCAGAATACCTGACCCAGCTTTTCTAAAACACCAACCATGTGACCAGTAACACTAATTAACATTACAGTGCCCCTCTCCCTGACCCCCTTAAGTACCCCACCCCCAACTATTAAAATATCCACTTGACCTAAGACAAGTCTCACAGAAAAAGAAACTGATGCACTCAGGTGCCTCCATGACCCCCAGGGTATCTCAGAGCTAAGACTGTAAGGACCGTGAAGACCATCCATCCTAACAGCCTGGACTGGAGAAGAAGCCCCAATCTTAAGAAGCACATGAGTCACCCAAGGTCACACAAGACTCTAACAAAGAACAGAAGGCAGATGAGATTCACAGTTCTTCCTTCCTCTCCACACACATACCCCCAAAAGTTTCTCTTAAAATCCTGATCACTCCACAGGAGATGCATACTACTGCCATGCAGCCTGAGGACATCTTTCTCCTGTCCTCAGGCTCCTGCTGGACCAGGCTTGGCATCTGAGGGCCTCGAGCCAGTGGCAGGATGGAGACTGGGGATGAGCTAAACATCTGTGCTGAGTAGTCTGAGGTGTGGTGAAGAGAGACGGGGGAGGCAGTAGTGAGGACGAAAGAAGCAGATATGAATTACGTTTTCATCCAGCTTGTGTAACTAGGAAGTACTTGTGCATGCACAGTCACCAGTATCACACATAAAACAGGATATTTCCAAGCCAGCCCATCCATTGATACTTTCTCTAGAAAAATTCATTTCCCTTTGTCTTTTTCTCATCCTGGAGCCTCCTGGAGCCTAAAAAAGTGTTGCCAGACTGCTGGTTGTCCAGTCCACAGCAATCCCTAAAAAGCAGCAGCTCGCCCACCCCCATCCTGTATCATTGCTTCCTCCTCTTCCTGGGAGCCACCTCAGTGAGCAGGAGACTGTGACCTCCACACCCCCATCCCACTCCCACCATGCTACAGACTGTGCCTGCTTTCAGGAGCAATAGAAGAAACTCAGAATCCATCCTCATTGTCCCGGACCAACACAGGGGCACAGCTGCCCATTCTGACTCACACCCATGGATGCAGGTTTCCTGGTGCAGGTACTTCAGTGTACCTTTCCTTAGGAGAAGGAGGCAGTGGCAAATGTTTCCATCTTTCTAGGAGAGCGTGTCTCTCCAGGAAGACTGACAAGTTGAAGCCTCCATTCCCAAGAGGGAAAGGGGAACAGAAAGCTGCAGGGGTTGGGAGGGTGCTGCAATTTTTAAAAGCACTTACCTTTGGTCAGAGAAGGGTAAGATAGTGCAAGGCGGAAGTAGAGGACATTCATAGTGTGGAAAGCAAGGAGAAGGAGCAACAGAAGACTCAATGGTAAGGACTTATGCAGAATATCACATTGAAGAGGAACACCTTGTGCTTCAAGCAGCTGAGACAGCCCCTGGCCAAGCCAAACTTAGTAAATTTTAGGAGGAACACAAAGGACTGATCCAGGTAAAACCCAGGTACTTGCTGCCTTTGGGCGCATTGTTCTTGTCAGTCTTAATGCCGGCCTCCGTGCGGATCTGATCCTCGAACCAGCAGTGCCTTAGAAGGTGCCAGCAATGAAGCCCCGGCTGAACAGGCGGCCAGAGGTGGATGAATAGGCAAAGTCCGACCCCTTGCTGTCCAAAGATGGACTCCGGTGGATGGAAGAATCCTTGATACTCGACCTCTCTATGCTCATCTCATTACTGGGGGCACGAGGGGCGGGAGGGGTACATTGTTCCAAGAGTGGGATGGAGGGGGCACCTCGATTGGGCACCGGTTCTGATCGAGCAGGCTTTGGAGCTTCACACGCCCCCTCTCTGCACCCGAAAGCATTAGCAGAGCAACCAGCTCCGGTGGTTCACTGCCTTTGGGATAGCGCCACGCTCCCAGCCTCAGCCCGCTGGCCCTGGAGGGCTCTGCGGCACCGCTATAAACATACTTGGGGAGCAGGCTCGCCTACATAACTAGGCTTCTTTGGAGAGGCTGCAATTTGACTGCTCTTTCTCGGGCGGCTGCAACACCGGCCAGATGCAGCATCCAAGGCGAAAGGGCACAGGGATTCTGGCTACCCAGGCACACCTCTTCCAGCCCGGGGGCCCACCACCTTGCAGACATTAGGCCTCCCTTGCTCTGTGACTTTGAGGAGCCTCTGCCGGTTCTGGGCTGCCCAGGTGGGCCAGGGGCAGAAAGCCTCTGGAACCGCTGCAGCTGCAACCACTGGGCTCGCCCTGCTAAATCCCAGCCCTGACTCTTGACTCTGAAATTGCCTAGGGCCCCTTCACCAGTCTCTGGGCCCCACCCCCTGCTTTGCATCCGACCAATGGGGTCAAGGTTTGTCTGGTTCCAGTAGGGGAGCTACTCCCTTCCCCAATGACACAATATCTTTACTAGCATTAGCGGTCTGCTTGTGGGCCTAAATTTGTGTGCCAGAGCCCTGCTAAATGTTGCGGGTTCAGTGGCTGGGAATGAACTAATACCTCAATGGGAAAGCACTGGTCTCTTGCCCCAGCAAGGGCAGCGAGCAGATGAAGAGAACTGGAGACACCAAGAACCCAAGGAAGCGAGAAGATAGGGCTACGAGAAAAGGCTGGAAGAAAATGAAACAGCAGCCACTAACAGGCTGGCCTCCGCCCCCCTATGAACATCAGGCCTGGCTAGCCTGGGGCACATGGTCTTAAGAGGTACCTTTACACACACACACACACACACCACGCTGTTGCACACATGGGAATGCCTACTGCACACTGGTAGAGAAACTGCAGCAGAGATGAAAGGTGTAGGAAAGCATCCTCTGGCGCATCGCCCTCCCTGCCCCCTCCACGAGAACGCTCACTCGTGGCCCTGAGAGACTCCTGCAGCTGCACAAACCCTGCCTTCGTGTTCCTGAGTGGGACGGCAGGCTTCAAGGGGCAGGCGGCTCAAGTGGGGCGCTGCTTTTGCCAGCAGTAGAGCAAGGTAGCAATGCTTTTGGTCACACCCGGGTCCTCTCAGAGCCGAGGTCAGAGAAAAGACTGGAGAAAAGCCTGTCAGGGGAACATCTAAAACAGCCCTTGATGCTCTTGTAAAACACTGCAAGGAAGACAGCCTCCCCTGGGCTATGCAGGAGTCTGCATTGCTGACGTGGGGTCACCAGGTCATGGCAAATGATAAAAACTAAAAGACTGCGGGGGGGGGGGGGGGAGAAGCAGAGACCGAATCTCTCCTTTGTGCAATGAGTCAGTGTGGGAGCTAACTTTTACCAGGCTCCCAGCATCTAACAAGGAGCTCAGGCTCTGGAAGGCACTCCACAGGGACAGCTGGATCGATGATGCCCTTCCTAGGAGTAGAGATGTTGACCCTGGAACCCTCAACTTGGGCTCCAAAGAGGAGGGAGCCCTTGAGGAAACAGAGGAATGCTACTGCCTCCCTCTGGGCAGCACAAAATCTACTTAGGGGAAGAAGTTACTGGAGGCACTGATAGATTCAGATGGCTGTGGCTGTGCAGAGAGGGGGATAGTGACTCTAACTAGGGAGACTTCACCTTCACTTGCCCCACCCCACCCTAGAGGTGATAACATGACCTGGTTCCCCCTGCTCTACTTGGCTCTATCTTAGAGGGATGCTGCACTGGGCTATACCCAGGTGATCAATACACATGCTGCAGGCTATAGCCCAGACAAAAGACCCAGAGGGCTCAAAACCACAAAAGCCAAGGGTCTTTGTGCAGTCAGCCCCTCCCTACTAATAAAAGAATCAGAAAGGACCACTAAGTCCTAAACCAAACACCACAGGAAAACAAAGACACCAAATAATAAGACCAAATAATAAGAATTAAAATAGTAATTACTGCAATCTTTTCCTCCTTCACTTCCTCCCATGTGAATAAGGTGCTATAGAAAGGAACTTCTTAACTAGTGATTTAAAAAGCAGTGATTTTGTGTTTTATTTTAACATTCTTAGCTTCTTAGAGTATATGTGACCAAAGTCTAAGAAATTAAATTTGCCAAGATACATTGAATAAAATTTTGAATATTCTAGAGACTAATTCTAAAAACTGTACTAGGATCCACTCGAAAGTAACATTTACCAGCAAAACTTGTAATTATAAACAGTATGATCTAGCCAGGCAGTCTTTAATCCCAGCACTTGGGAGCCAGAGGAAGGCGGATTTCTGAGTTCAAGGCCAGCCTGGTCTACACAGTGAGTTGCAGGATAGCCAGAACTACACTGAGAAACCCTGTCTCAAAAAAATCAATCATTCAATCAATCAATAAATAAGCAAACAGTATGATCTGCCCTCATTAATCAAAGCAACTGTTTTGATTGATTAGTACTTGATTTTAACTTAACAAACCTGTCCTGAATGATTCAGTCATCACAGAGACAATACAATACCTCAGTAATGAAAATGTAGCTCCAGCTTTTGTCTACATAACAAGGAACTACACTAAGGACTGAAGAGTGCTAATATGCACATACATTAAGAGTCTTGGCCCCAGAGAAACAATGTAAAATCATCTAAACCAGGCAGTCGAGCAGTGGTGTATGAATAGAGATCTTAAATAGTAAACATGTATCAGCCAGCTGCACAGGTTAAAAAAATGAAATACTGACATACATATTGAGAACAATTTGCTGTGGGGATAAACATACACAAAAGAAAAAATTGGGGAGTAATACCCAATAAACACAGACAAGTGCTAAAATGATCAGAAAGGAAAGAATCTAGATTGCATGAATTAAAACTCAAAAATAGTTTATTTGGAATAAAAAAAAAGGAAAATTAAATAAATAAATAATTTGGGGGTGGGGACAGAAACTGACGGAACAGGCTCCCTGTGCAATAGAAAGTGGGTGAGTAGGTATCTTAGAGTTTTATTACTGTGAAGAGACACCATGACCAAGGATACTTTTATAAGGAAAACATTTCATTGGGCTGACTTACAGTTTCAGGGACTCAGTCCATTATCATCATGGTGGGAAGCATGGCAGCATCCAGGCAGACATAGTGCTGGAGAAGGAGCTGAGAGTTCTACATCTTGATCTGTAAGCAGCAGCAGGAGACTGTGTCCACACTGGGCACAGCTTGAACATCTATTAAAACCTCAAAGCCCATCTTCACAATGACAATGACACACTTCCTCCAACATGGCCACACATACTCCAACAAGGCCACACCTCCTACTAGTGCAGCAACCTATGGAACAAGCATTCAAACACAGGAACCTATGCGGGCCATTCCTATTCAAACCATCACAGTAGATAAGTCTTCAGACAGGAAGTTCATAGCTAAAACTATATATAAATTAAAATTTCCAGATATCTTTACCAACCCACAAGACAAACTATTCAACCACTGCAGAGATTAGACCCAGGAAGAGTAGACAGAGCTGGTAGAAGAGACAGCAAAAACAAAGGGTAATTAGGTGATACCCTTTCCAGACCTAGAATATGGCCCTCTCCTGACTTCTTTTACAAAACCAAAAGTTTTATGCTGTGTATGTACCCTTTCTCAAGCAAAAAAGACCATCAGATCCTTTCTCAGGAAAACCACAAGCATGTACACAAAGGACCTCAACCCTAATCCTGAGTCCCTGCATGAAGATCCTGAGAGATGAAGTGAAGCCTGGGTTGCTCTACAGACTCCAAGATGTTGGAGGCACCAAAGCTGTGAGACATCTGTCAGGGAGATTGGCTTACACAGAGTGGAACCAGCCTGTTAGAGACATATTCTGCAGGCAGAAAAGATGGAGGGATGAGCCATCTGAACCCTCTGATATCAGATATTAAGCTAGAGAACTGGGTTTCAACCTTCCTAATGCTGCATCCCTTTAATATAGTTCCTTGTGTTGTGTGACCCCAACTATAAAATTATTTTTGTGACTGGCTCCTCCCACACTGACGTCACAGGCCATTACCTAAGCTCCGCCCACAGTCAGACTAGAACTCAGCAACTGTAAATACCGACAGGGATTCCCCCGCCCCCGCCCTGGCCCCGCCCCTCCACCATGACCCCGCCCACACGACCTGGCCCCGCCCCTCCACCCTGACCCCGCCACCGGTGGCTCCGCCCCGGCCGCCATGTATCCCTTGGGCGCCACGTTCCCGCTGCGGCCTCAGCCCAGTTCGGAGCCGTGGGAGACACGAAGCTGGCTAGAACCTGAACCGCGCGGCCCCGGGGTGGGCGGGGCCTCGGCTCACCGTCGCTAGGCCCCGGCCCCCGCGTCCGTCTGAGCAGCCTCGGTCGCCCGCCTCGTTCTCTGGTCGCCGCCGCCAAGGGCCTCTGTGACGCACTTCCGCTTCAGGGGAGGGCGGGGCTGCGCCTCCGGAAAAGCGGCGAAGGCCTTTCCGTCTGGAGGCGCGGTGCCTCTTCCGGTTCCCGCGCGCCCGCTAAAGCACTTCCGGTCGCGCTCACCTCTGACCCTGCGGGGCGGAAGCGGACGCGGCTCGCACTGGACGCTGTTTCCGGTAACCGGGGGCGTCTGCGACCGGCGTCCATCACCCCGCGTTCCCGGCGCTGTCGTGTGACGTCACCGCGCCCGCTCGGCGGCCGTACCGGCATCCCCGCGGCTCCCGCCGACCCCGTCGCGGTCTCCGTGACGTCACAGCCGGCGACCGGGACCTGCTCAAGCGCATGGCAGCGTCTCCACAAAACCGCGGCTGGGGCGATGGCGGCGCCGATCGATCACATGATTCCCCTCGGTTCCCGCCGACAACGTCGCGCAGTCCGTGACGTCACAGCCGGCGACGAGGACCCGCTACGGCACACGGCCGCGGCCGCGCGATTCCCCAAGGTCAATGGCAGCGTCGCTAGATCCCGTGATGCCCCGCGGCGCCCGCTGACCGCGGGCTTCTGATGTCACAGGGACCGCGACTGAGTCCCGCGAACCCGACCGCGTCCTGTATGCGGCCGCACCGGGATTGCTGACGCTGCGGACCCGGGAGACGTCGCGCTGACCGTGACGTCACAGCTGGCGACGGGGTCTCCCAGAGGTGGCAGCTGCGATCGATCCCGTGATTCCCCGCGGCGGCCCCGGCTCTGTCGATACTAATCAGGTATCAATAAAGAGTAACCAATCAATAAATCGTGGCGCAGGCCATTGTTCCAGCACTCGGGAGGCAGAGGCAGGGGCGTTACGGTGATGGGATGACGATGACGGTCAGTAATCTTGATAATCGGTAATCAATACTAATCAATGACGAATAATCGATGCTAAAAATGATCAGTAACCATGCTAACCAATGATCGATTACCGCCTATGGGTAATCAATACCGATCAATAATCGATAAGCAATTATCGATAATTAATAACCAATACTGATCCATTATTGGTGACAGCAGTCAATGTAAATCAAGAGTCAACTTGGGGGGATCCTAATATAAATGTAAATATAAAATGTGCAACGAAATACGAAAATAAAATTATAATGAAGTAAAATGCAAAGTATAAAATATGAGATAAAATGAATAAAAATATAAAATAAAATATTAAATACTGAAAAAATCTAAATAAGATAAGAATATAAAATATAACAAATAACAATGTAGTAAAGTAAATGAAAATGGAATAAAATAAACTATAAATATAAAATTAAGTAAACGAAATAAATAAAAATATAAAATAAAATATAAAATATAACAAATAAATAAAATGTAAAATATAAAACAAGCTATATAGACACAAATTAATATTTATTATTATCAATATTATGAAGTACGGTGAAGCACAGTTGGTCAAACAGCGTCTGACCGGATGTGACGCGTGTAGGATAATATTTAACAATTTTATCTCCGTTACACAGCCTGGTGTAGAATTAAAAGTCCGATCAGATTTTTATTTTAAATCTTTAATTTATTTTATATTATATTTTGTATTTGATATCATATTTTACATCGTTTTAAAACGGTTTACTTTTTTTTATGTTTTATATTTTATATTTAATGTATTTTATATTTGATTTTGATTTTATATTTATATTCATAGTATGTTTCATACTTGTTTTATATTTTACACTTTATATTTTATTATATATTTTAAAGATTAAATTTATTTCTTCTTTTATATTTTGTTTTAATTTATATTTATTTATTTCATAGTTTACATTTACATTATATTTTACATATATAATTTTTTAATATTTTATATTTAAATTTATATTTTGCTTTATTTTATATTTTATATTTTATATTTGATGTATTTTGTATTTATTATTTAATATTTTATATTTATGTTTTGTATTTTACATTTTATATTTTATTGTATATTTTAAATTTTCGTTTATTTCATATTTTATTTCATATTTATTTCTTATTTTATATATATAATATATATAATTTATGATATTTTGTATTTTATATTTAATATTATATTTTATATTATTTTATATATTACTTTACTTTGAGTTTTTCATTTTCTATTTTCTATTTTATTTTGTTTTAAATTGTGTTTTTTATTTACATTTACATATATATTATATTTATAGTTTGCATATTATATTTTATTATATATTTAAATTTTATTTTACACTTTGTATATTATGTTTTATGTTTTATGTTTTATATTTTATATTTTACTTTTATGTTATATTTCATATTTTTATTTTATATTATTTTCTATTTTATTTTGCTTTCATTTTTCTATTTTATATTTGATGTATTTTACATTTTATTTACTTTTTATTTTATTTTCATTATATTTATATTTTATACTTATGGTTTATAAGTTACATTTCATATTTATTATATATTTTAATTTTAAAGTATAATTCTTATATATTTACATTTAATTTCATATTTTCTATTTAATATTTTGTTTTATTTATTTTTATTTCATATTTTATATTTTATATTTGATTTATTTTATATTTTATTTCATATTTTATATTTATGTTTTATATTTTACATATATTTGAGATTTTAAATTTTGTTTTATTTCATTTTTTATTTTATATTATTTATTTCATATTAATATTTATATTATATTCTATGTTTTAGTTTGTATTTTTTATTATTTTCCATTTTAATTTACTTTTTTGAATTTTGTACTTTAAATTTTATATTACCGAATTTTATGTTTTATATTTACATTTACATTTACGTTATAATTATCAATGTTTTATATTTAATATTTTTTCCATTGTAGTTTAATTTAATTTTTAATTTTATATTTTAGAATTTATATTCGATGTATTTTATATTTTATTTTTATGTTTTATGTTTTATGTTTTATGTTTTATAGTTGATGCATCTGATTGATGAATTCGGAGACACGGCTTCATCATCTCTATCGATTTTCTGATGATTTATTTCCCAGCCGACACAACATGGAGACAAATCCATAAGGGACGTGGTGAGGCCCTGAGACCCTTGCGGACATGGTTGTTCAAGGCAGGCGGCAAAGAAAGCACTGGAAATTATTGATTAATAATAATTAGTTATCATTTCAGGGGGGGTCTTGCGAATTTATACACATATCTGAATTTTTGTTTATTATACACATATTTATATATATTACAGACATATATATGTATATATATATATACTACAGACATATATATATATAATAGACATTTATATATATTACAGACATTTATATATGTTACAGACATATTTATATTTATTATGGACATATATATATTACAGATATATTTATATATTACAGAAATATGTATATTATAGACATATTTACATATATTACAGACATATTTATATATATCATAGACATATTTATATATATTATAGACATATTTTTATATATTACAGACATGTTTATATATTAGACAGACATTTATATATTACAGTCATTTACATATATTACTGACAGATTTACATATATTACATATATATTCCAGATATATTTATATATATTACACACATATTTACATATATTACAGACTATTTATATATATTACAGACATACTTATATATATTACAGACATATTTATATATATTACAGACATATTTATACATATTACAGACACATATATATTATAGGCAGATTTATATATATTGTAGACATATTTACATATATTACAGACATATTTATATATATTGCTGCAGACATATACATTAGACATGCTTATACATATTATAGACATATATATATTAGACATATATGTTACAGACATATATATATTATAGACATATAATATGTACAATAAACAGATATTTAAATATGTGTATAAGAATCAAATATTCAGATCCATGTGCCGTAATATATATAAATATGTTGATGAGATACGAATGTTCAGATATGTGCATAATATATACAAATATGTAAATATATGTAATGTGGCATAATAAATATAAGTATGTAAATATATATAATGTGTATAATATATTTAAATATATAAATGCATATAAATACTTTTCTAACCATAGGTTAGCATTACTGGAAATAAAACATACGTGAAGAAATAATTCTATCTTTTAATGATGAAGAACTATTTAATTCAATTTAATTTAATTTTTTAAATTAAAATTAATGTAATTATTTGAGTTTAATGATGAAGAAGGAAAGAAACTAATTTAATTTTTAATTTTTAAATTTCAATAGGGAATGCTGGGTAATGTTGGGAGCAGGGAGAAGAGGTGGGCAGGAAGAGATGATCTTAGCATCCACAGGCAGACTTAGTCAGGACAGAGGTAAAGCTGCCTCTGTTGTTTAGTACAGTGCTAGGGGAAAACTGTGATCATTGCATCTGGGATAACAGACAGTCTGGTAGATCTATAGAAAGCTTACCTGTGTCCTGGCAGGTAAAGCATGTGGTAGAACAGGAACTGTCTGCACAAGTGGGGCTGAGACACAGGGATGAGGCAGGAAAGGAAGGGCAGGTGGGTATTGTCTATCTTATCTATAAGATGATGCACAGGGGGACAGGCAACTTCCACTGGTATTCTGTCTAAAAGTAAGTGCAACTGATATTAGGATCTGCAGTAACAGATAGTGAGACAGGTCTTTGAATAAAGTACCCTTTCTATTGCCATGCATGGCTTGTGGTTGAACAGGAGCGTTTTTCAATAATCAGGACCTCAGGCACAAAGATGAGTTTGTAAGGCACAATCAATTCTGTTTCTGAGAGTGCACAAAGTCCACTTGAGCAAACATCCTATGACAATCCCCCCTTGTCAACAGCCAGTCAAGGTACAACTGCAGGGTTAAGCTACATATAAGATAATTAATACACCTTACAGAGGAAGAGTTAGTTTACCCATCATGGTTGTCAGATGATTTTGCCCCCTTGATTGGTTCCTGCAGATTATGCCAGACATGCAGCTTTTAAAATATTAAGTTGCTGACCTGTATGTTAATGCCCCAATCTTGCTGTAACTGTAATAAATACCCAGCACCTCTAGACTCTCAGTTTTGATCTCATGTGAGGCTGACTGATGAGAATCCTTATTACAGAGCTCATGATAAAGACCTCCATGTGTTTGCATTACAATAGGCTACTTGTTGGTCTTTGGGGTCTCTGTGACTTGGACATAACATCTTAGTGCATTGACCCAAGACACTCAGGACTCCCAACTAAAGGATTGAAAGGCCGGTTGTTAATATCTACCATTCTTTTTGGGTCAGTGGCTTGTCTGCCAGATTTGAGATAGTGTGCCTTGGTTTTCAGGTTTTTCTTGAGTATTGTGGAGGGAGATGACTAAATTGAACATGGAACCCTGCTACAGTGGATACACTGGAGAGTCGCAGCCCCAAAGTGCTTCGAAGATGTTCCAGAGCCTGGTATAGTGAACGGTGTTTCTCTGGTTTTAATTTCTGGGAAGGGTAGAGCAGACTTAAAACCCTGCTACAGGGCTCACAGCTGCCATCCTGTCTTCATTTTCTCCTTTGTCCAAGTGGAAGAATCTGCTGGGTAGCTTTTACTGCCCCCTTGTGGCTGTCTGTATTGTGTGTGGCACTTTATTATTCTCTCACTGAGGAAATGAGACAGACTCCATCCTAATCAATTTAGTTACCAGCCCCACACCTTGGGTTAAATCCTTCTTAACAACAGGACCTGGACCCATTGACTAGTCCATGACAGAGAGCTCTTAAAGACAGCATCCAGGGCAAAGTCAGGCTCTGCCTACCTTATTTTACAGGGTAGAAAGATAAAGACCTCATTTCCCACCTCCTGAACTACCCTCTGTGCAGTTCATCTGTGACTCTGTAATTTTGAACTTGGAGCTGTCATAAGATGGGAGGTTGTTCTTCATTGATTGTCACAAATTTATCATATCTTCCTTGGGTCAGAGATCCTGTCCTTTGTTGGTGGTCATTTCTGTTGTGTGAGACAATCTGCTTTTCTGTCTACCTTCCAGCTGTTTTAGCCTCCTCTTTGGTAGCACTGGCCTGGGAACCCAGGGTTAAAGAAACTCACCCCAGGTCAGCACAGCCTCTGAGATCCCCATTCCAGTGTATCCTTCCCTGCTGTGAGCCAGGTGCCCTCCCTATTTTGTCCTTGCTCAGCCACAACTCCAAGTTCCTCATGGGGTGACAAGAGCTCCTATAATTGATATGGTTAAATCATTGGTTTGGGGTTGTAACAACTTCCTCATTTATTATTTTGTCTGTGTCATAGTAGTTTTCAGTTCTCGGCATTTCAGAGCTACAGTCATCTGAAGGAGCCTCAATTCAGGGCATGTCCTCATCAGAATAGCTGGTTGCTATGCCTGTGAGAGATAGTGTTGATGATTGAGTAGGAAGGCTCTTCCACTGAGGGTGGCAATATCCCTAAGCAAGTGGTCCTGGGCTGGATGAGAGAACAGGCTGAGCATGAGACTGTAACCAAGCAAGAGAGCAAGCCAGGAGACAGTGTTTGTCCATGCTTTTTGTATTGTATATTTTATTTACATTTCAGATGCCATCCCCTTTCCCCACCCCCCACCCCCATGAAAACCCCTATCCCATGCCCTTTTTTTCTTTTTGCTTTTATACACTTTTAAAAAAAAATATTAATTAACGGCATTATAAGTTTATTAATGCTGAATCAGAAGTGTAACCCAATACCCAACCTAGATATATAAACTATCTTTGACTGGTGGAGACACGTGAACATTTGTCTCCATGTCCCCTCCTTTTTCTCTCTTTCTCTCTCTCATCACCTAGCTTCTCCTTTCCTACTTCTCCTCCTCTCCTTACTCCTTCTCTTCCTCTCAGTACTCCTTCCCACCTAAGTTCCTTTTACATATGATCCTTCCTGTTAAAATAAAACTTCTCTCTCAAAATACAATTAGAGCATAATTATGCCAATTTGTACCAGTGAGTTACAAGATAGTCCTAATACCCAGTCCATCATTTTGTTGACTAACCAGAACCTCTCTCATCTATCCAAACTAAAACTCTTAGTTCTGAACCTAGATTTTTCCTTTGCTTTAGAATGAATGTCAGCTGAAAACCATCCACTCAAAACTTTTCTTTCAAGGTAAATAGCCAGGATTGGCTATGAGTCTATAAGTTATCAGCCCCGTCAGATATCCAGAATGGCTGAGTTAATTGTCCATGCTTTTTGCTTTCAGTTTCTAATCTAAGCTCCCAAAATGATAGACTGTGATCTGACAGAACCATGTACCACAACCAGTTATTACCTGAGATGCTTTTGCTTAGAGGATTCAATCACAGCAGTGGAGTAGCAAGTTAGAACAACAGCAACAACGTTATTTTGCTGCTGTGCAGAATCTTTGTTGTAGATTGTATTCTTGTGGACAGGACAAATTTTGGGTAGAAAGATTTTTGGACTGGTTGGGTTTTTAACTCTCCATTAAGAGTCCTGCCTGATGCAGGGTGTGGCCTCTTCAGAGGCCATATCTCACTGTTATGCATCTCAGCTAAGATCAACCTTAGACTCCTTGGTACATATTTATGGTCTCTGGCACATCCTAAATGTACCCCCTCCACTCAGGCAGCTGCAGATTTTGATTCATATTCCCACTCTGGCCCTCTTTTGTCTCTCGAAACACCTGTTGCTGGTTCTCCCCGATTTCCCCTTTCTTTTCTGTTCTCCCATGCAGTTCTCTCTCTTCCATCTGCCTCCTATGATTGCTTTACTCCCCATTCTGAGTGAGATTCAACCGTGCTCATTTGGGCCTTCCTTCTCATGTAGTTTCTCTGTGTCTATGGAGTGTAGTGTGGGTTTCCTGTATTTTATGATTATTATTCACTTGTAAGTGAGTACATACATGCATGTGCTTTTAGATCTGGGTTACCTCACTCAGGATAATAGTTTTTAGTTGTATCCATTTGCCTTCAAAATTCATGATGTCCTTGTATTTTATAGCTGAATAGTTTTTCCTTTTGTAAACGAACCACATTTTCTATATTCATATTTTCGTTGAGTGACATCTGGGATTTTTCCAGTTTCAAGCTGTTATAAGTAAAATGGCTATGAACCTAGTGGATTCCCTACTCTAAGTCCACCGCCTGCACAGAGTCCCTCTATCCAATATCCTCTGTTTTTCCTTTGAGAAGGTGTGGACCCCTGGGTATCTCCACACAGCGGTGCATCAAGTCTCTGCTGGGTTAAGTTTATCCTTTCCATTGAAGCCAGACATGGCAGCCCAGTTCAGGGAGCAGATTCCACAGATAGACAGCAGGTTTAGGGACAGCCCCTGCTACAGTTGTTGGGGGACCCTCACGAAGACTGAGCTACACATTTGCTACATATGTTCTGGGGCCTTAGTCTAGACTGTGTGTATAATTTTGTTTGTAGATTAGGCTCTCAGTGTCCCAAGGGTCCAGGTTAGTTGATTCTGTTGACCTTCTCATGGATTCCTATCCTCTTCAGGACATCAATCCTTCCCCCAACTAACATAACAGTCCCCAAGGGCCATTCAACGTTTGACTGTGGTTCTCTGCATCTGTTTCAAGTCAGCTGCTTGGTGGAGCCTCTTAATGGATAATGATGCAAGGCTCCTGTGTGGGAGCATCACAGAGTATCCCTAATAATGTCATGGTTTGGTGTTTGTCTATAAGGATGGTCTCCAGCTGGGCAAGTTTTCATTGGCCATTCCCTCAGTCTCTGCTCCAGCTTTACCCCTGCATTTCTTTTAGACAGGACAGATTTTGTTCTGTATGTCTACTGTGTTGTGGTTGAATTTGATCAGCTTTCTTCTCATACTCCCATACATTCCCCATTTGGTCTCAGTCTGTAATTCACATAAGGTACAGTATAAACATTTGCGATTCAATGCTATGCTAGTTGGCAAACCTGATGGATTTATATTTTTAACTTTATTCATTCTGTGTTTGGTTTTCTAGACTAAATTTTTCTGTGAAGCAATTCCTGTGCTGATAGTAGATATAGAAACCACATAAGCCCCCTGACATGTTTTTGTTCAATAAGCACATGCTTCTGTGCTGCTCTTCATCCATATCTTTAATTTTGAAATTTGGCCAAATATATAGTTTATATTCTGTTTCTCCGGATGGCTTATGCCCATGTCACCAATATTATCTGATGCTTCAGATTCATTGAATTGCAGGTTTGTGATTTTCTGCCTAACTCTTATGTTTGTTGTGAAATTTTTGAATAAATAATGTATCATGCCTGTGTGTTGTGGCCCAAGCTGCCCTACGTTTGGGGGCCAAAATGTCACGGACCACTCTGTCAATGTTGAAACCCGCACTGCCAAAAACCTTGGGGGCTAAACTATTAGAGCCCACACTGCCCCAAGCTGCTCCAGTTTCCGGGTCGGGGTTCAGCAAGCAAGAGAATGAGGACAAACTTGAAGAATGGAGACCAGAGTGTGATTCAATCCTGTTTATTTTTCAGTCTCTCTTCCTAGTCCAATTTCCAAGTCTTGAGTTCCTAGTCCCTAGTTCCCAGATCCTAGTGCCTCCAAGTTCCAAGTTCATTCTCTAAGTGCTAAGTGCCTAATGCCTAATAATTAACTCCAAGTTGTTCTCTCTGAAGTGTCTGATTTTCTGTTACTCTTTTTTGTCTGCCTCTCACCTTTTATATGTCTCACTTCTAAGCCTCACCTCTATGTCATGCCTTTAAGTCATGCCCTTAGGTCTTGTCTCTAAATCTGATCTCTAAGTCACACCCTTAAGTCTTGGCTCTAAATCACAGCTTTAAGTCTCACACACCAATGTGAAGATCCTGGGTACCTAAAACTTGATGTTGTCAGAGTGTGGTCAGCTGTTGTAGGCTGATGTGATCAAGTTTCTTTTCAGGGTATATGGCTCAAAATGGTTGTGAGGATGATAGCCGCCTTCTGTCGGCTCCCCACAACTGTGTGCATGAATATGAATATCATGTATGACTCATCTTTACTGTTGTCAGAAAATGGCCTCAGAACTCCTGATCTTGAAGAAATGGACAGGTGTTGGTCCACATGTGTATGCTAGAAATTGTCCACTATTATGTGGAAGACCAGCAAGATGTCTCAACTACTGAGCTGAAATACTCAGTAGTTGAACTCCTGAAATACAATCTTTATTTCTGATCAACATATTCATTACTAATAATTTCATCTGTGCATTTTTAACTGTTTAAACATGCATTCCCTTTTATTAAGATTTATTAATGTTGCTGTTTAAACTGGTTCACTTCATGTTTATGCAAGACGAATACAGGACGGCACTGAATGTATAATGCTTTGCAGAAAGTTCAGTAAAAATCTGTGAGTTCATTCTATCATTTTTTGTTTCCTGATTTATTTTTGTAGCACAGTAAGGTTATTAACATGTGACTTTTGATGTCCTAAAACTCATTGCATGTATCGTGCTACATTCAACTCAATAACATACACCTGCCTGTCCCTCTGCAATTAAATACATGAGCAAATACAAGCAGCTTGCCCATCACCTTTGTAGTTAGTACTTTTTCATCCAGCTTTTCAGATGTGTGCTCAGTACAGTTGATCTGTTTCCCCCTGCATATCCCTCTCAATTGCCATTTGTGTTGCAAGGCTATAATCTATTCAAAGGGTTCAGGAATGACACAGATGAACCCTGTGTGAAGGGTTCAAGTGTCAATATTTCAAGTTTCTTCTAAACTGACATGGTGATCATATTATAATTCATGTGTCAGCAAATAAGTTGATAAATCATGTGAATTATAAGATTATATTTTATAGGAAGCATACCTTTACTTTGTAGTGATGTCAGTATCAGGCTTTGTGTTGTTCACATGTATGGGATATTTTAGGAAGCAGTGACTTACGAAGATGTGCATGTGAACTTCACTGCAGAAGAGTGGAATTTGCTGGATCCTTCCCAGAAGAATCTCTACAAAGATGTGATGCTTGAGACCTACTGGAACCTCACTGCTATAGGTAAGACTGTGAATTTATTTTTGCTTCTCAATATAAGGGAAAAATGTTTTTGGGTTACTGATGATCATATGTTATTTCAATAGAGAACAAGTAATATTGAGTTGAATAAATCAGGTTCATTGCCGTGAAAATTCAGAATAAATTGAATATTGCCTAATTCCGATCCCATATCTTTCATTTTCTGGTACCGTGTTTTAGGCTATAATTTGGAAGGGCATCATACTGAAGAACAATATCAAACTTCTAGAAGTCATGAAAGGTAATTTTAATGTTTAAGCTGATACAAATATGCTTGTGAGGAAAGATTAATATGATCTGGAAGCTCTAATGGAAAGCAAGTGTGTAAAATATCAGTCCTTTTATGTACCTCAATGTCAGTTATGTGATTGGTGTTTGCAAGGCAATTCTGTAAGAAAGAAGAGAAAGAAAAAATGCCTTAAGCGATCAGTTTAATTGATTTGTATCTCCATTAGAGCTATGTTGTGGAAATACCAATTTGTATAGTCTCATAATATTTAGATGTTGCACATTGAATAGTGATAAACATGTATCCATAACCTTCTAATAATCAAATAGTCCATGATAAAGTTGGTGATACTCATATACTTGCAGTGAAATTGTTAAGTTTAGTGTTTTGTCAGTTTATGAGAGTCAAGAATGTTGTCCTGGAGAAACATTAATCATGTCTGCAGTGAACAAAAAATCAATGCATGTGAATTCAATGTGGAAACCTTTCATTTGTTACTCTTTTTTAATGGGTGTATCAATTGTCAGCATGGATGAAACCATGTGAGCATAGAGATACTAAAAGAAACAACATACCTCTATCTACTTCAGAACAATTGACAAGACATGTAGTATTCTGCCTTTGGTAGACTTTCTGAATATGATAGGTGTTTGCAGTTGATTGATTTTGTGACATTACTGGGAACATCTCCAAAGTCACACTGCAGAAAATCTCTATGGGTACTAGAAGTTTGTAAATTCTTTTGTTCATCCTGGTTCACAGTGCTGCTGTTGTGTGATGCACACTACAGGAAAAACTAAGAATTCAATGGGTGTTTTAATGCTCTGAGTTATCCCATATTTCTTAGGACATGTTAAAAACATCATATAGAAATCTCATATAGAAAAAGGATTCTGTAAATGTGAGCCATGTAATAAATGGTCTTACCATCACAGGTATTTTCAAAGACGTAAAGCAACACACAGTGAGCAAGTACAACCATGAACATTAAAGTGATAAAACCTTAAGATCTCAGTGTTCTTTTTATTAGACCAACTGTAAAATTTATACATATTTGTAAAATGATTGATCAGGCTATGAATGTGGTAAAGTTTTCACATGTGCCCATTATTGTTGCAGGCATGAAAGAAGTCATACTGGAGAGAAACCACATGAATTTAGTCAATGTGGTAAAGCCTTTTCATGTCAAAGTCATCTCCATTCTCATAAAATTACACATACTGGAGAGAAACATTATGAATATAATCAATGTGGTAAAGGCTTTACACAACAAAGTAATCTCCGAAAACATAAAAGAACACATACTGGAGAGAAACCTCATGAATGTAATCAATGTGGTAAAGCCTTTTCATGTCACAGTGGTCTCCGATATCATAAAAGAACACATACTGGAGAGAAACCTTATGAATGTAATCAATGTGGTAAAGCCTTTTCAGATCACAGTAGTCTCCAAAGACATAAAAGAACACATACTGGAGAGAAACCATATGAATGTAATCAATGTGGCAAAGCCTTTTCATGGCACAGTGATCTCCAATATCATAAAAGAACACATACTGGAGAGAAACCTTATGAATGTAATCAATGTGGTAAAGCCTTTTCATGTCACAGTCATCTCCAAATACATAAAAGAACACATACAGGAGAGAAACCTTATGAATGTAATCAATGTGGTAAAGGCTTTACACAACAAAGTAATCTCCAAATACATAAAAGAACACATACTGGAGAGAAACCTCATGAATGTAATCAATGTGGTAAAGCCTTTTCAGATCACAGTAGTCTCAAAAAACATAAGAGAACACATACTGGAGAGAAACCTCATGAATGTAATCAATGTGGTAAAGCCTTTTCAGATCACAGTAGTCTCCAAAGACATAAAAGAACACATACTGGAGAGAAACCTTATGAATGTAATCAATGTGATAAAGCATTTGCAAGGCCCAGTCATCTCCGATCTCATAAAAGAACACATACTGGAGAGAAACCTCATGAATGTAATCAATGTGGTAAAGCCTTTTCAGATCACAGTAGTCTCCAAAGACATAAAAGAACACATACTGGAGAGAAACCTCATGAATGTAATCAATGTGGTAAAGCATTTTCAGATCACAGTAGTCTCAAAAAACATAAGAGAACACATACTGGAGAGAAACCTCATGAATGTAATCAATGTGGTAAAGCCTTTTCAGATCACAGTAGTCTCCAAAGACATAAAAGAACACATACTGGAGAGAAACCTTATGAATGTAATCAATGTGGCAAAGCCTTTTCATGGCACAGTGATCTCCAATATCATAAAAGAACCCATACTGGAGAGAAACCTTATGAATGTAATCAATGTGGTAAAGCCTTTTCGCATCACAGTAGTCTCCAAATACATAAAAGAACACATACAGGAGAGAAACCTTATGAATGTAATCAATGTGGTAAAGGCTTTACACAACAAAGTAATCTCCAAATACATAAAAGAACACATACTGGAGAGAAACCTTATGAATGTAATCAATGTGGTAAAGCATTTGCAAGGCCCAGTCATCTCCGATCTCATAAAAGAACACATACTGGAGAGAAACCTTATGAATGTAATCAATGTGGTAAAGGCTTTACACAACAAAATCATCTCCAAATCCATAAAAGGACACATACTGGAGAGAAACCATATGAATGTAATCAATATGGCAAAACCTTTTCATGTCACAGTAATCTCCAAATACATAAAAGATCACATGCCAGAGACAAACCTTAATTATGTAATCAATGTGGAAAAAACCATTTATAAGTAAAAATGTTCCAAAGAAATAAATGATCACATACTGGAGCGATACTGTGTGAATGTAATTAATATATTTAAAGCCTTTTCACAAAGTTTTTGTCTCCAAAACCATAAAAGAACCCATATTGGAAAGAAACCTATGAATGTGATCATTGTGGTAAAAGCCTTTCCATAAAGATTTTTCCTAAAAAAACATAAAAGAACCCATATTGGACAGAACTATGAATGTAATCATTGTGCTAAAGTCTTTGCATGTCCCACTAGACTCAGAAACATAAAAGATCCCACATTGCAAGAAACTTCATGAATGTGATCAACGTGGTAAAGACTTTTCACAACATTAGCATCTCCATTATTATAAAAGAACAAGAACAGGAGAGAAGCCTCATGAATGTAATCAGTGTTGTAAAGCATTTGCAAGTCACAGTCATCTGCAGTGACAGGAGAGATCACATACCAGAGGAAAACCTGGTTGAATATTCACAATGTGATGAAGTCTTTGCATGTCATAGTTCTTTACACACACACAAAGAAATCACACTGGAGAGAAGCCTCATTAATATAATCACTGTGGAAAAACTGACAATTCACTTTTATCTGCGACTACATAATGGAACACATTCAAGAGAGTGACTCAGTGTCATCAAGGTACTAAGTCCTTGCATGTCACAGGCAGTGCCCGATCCATAAAAGAACACATACTGTAGAGAAACTGCATGAATGCCATGAATGAGGTAAAGTCTTTGCATGACAATGTGTTCTCCAAACACTTCAAATAACACACTTTTTAGAGAAACCTTATGAATGGAACATATGTGGAGAAGCCTATGCCTATCACTAGTCTCCAAAGACATAAAAGACCACAAATTGGACAGAAATCTTGTGAATGTACTCAAGTTGGAAAATCATTTACATGCCACATTATTCTCTGAATACAAAAATCAACACGTACTAGAGAGAAACCTTCTGAAAGTAATCTATGTGGTAAAGCATCTGCATGTCCTAATCATATATAAATGCATGAAAAAATTCATAGTAGAAATGAACTGTGATGATTTGAGTATACCTGGCCCTAAGAAATGTCAATATTAATATGTTTGGCCTTGTGGGAATAGATATTACTGTTTTGAAGGAAGTGAACTCCTAGGGTGGTGGTCTTTGGAGCTCTAGCCCGTAAAAAGCAGACTCTCCTACCACCTGGCTGGAAGACAGTCTCTTCCTGACTACCTTCTCAAGAAAATGCAGAACTCTCAGCTCCTTCTCCAGCATCACGGCTGCCTGTATGCTTTCATTCTTCCTGCTATGTTGGTCATGAACTAAACACTTGAAAGTGTAAGATAGATCGAGTTAACTATTTGCCTTTAACAGAGTTGCCTTGGTCACAGTGTCTCTTCTTAGCAATGGAAATTTTATCTAAGGCAGAAGTTGGTACCCCAGACGTAAGTATTCTTATTGGTAGGCCTGACCAGGCTTTTGTGTGAAGCAATGTGGGTTTGATGTTGGGTTTGTACATGCATTAAGTGGAACTTCATGAGCCATGCTAGTAGAACACATACGTACTAAGGGTAATTTCAACTTTGTATATAGTTTTTATAATGCTTTGTTGAAGAATGGTGCTGTGTTTTACTCCCATCTGAAGGTAAAGAGATTTATTTTGTTAATTGCATTGACAAAGAAGTCTCAGGAAAGCCAAGGATAGCCTTTGGCCTGTGTTTACTCTCATGGTGCTTGTTTTGATCATAATTAGAAATCTTAGAAAGGAAAAATATGAAATGTTAGCTTCAAAGAGAAAATCTCACCAGGAATTTGAATGAAGCTAAATCTTGTGATCAAAGATACACAATGTTATTAAAGAAATGGTGATATTATGGCAAGATTCCATCCACCTAAACATATGGATGTGAAGTTGTATGGGTGAGAACTGTATAATGTTAGGCATTATTATTAACTAATTATTGTTTTTATGTGGACATAAGAAGATACAAGTATGTGTCCAATTGACAATGAACAGATTGTGATTACTATACTGGGTTTTCAATTTAAAATCTAAAAGGATACACTTAGGTCCAGGCATGGTGGCACATACATACCTTAAATCCCAGGAGATCAGAATCAAGCTGATTTCTGATTCAAGTCATCCTGGTACAGAGCACGTTTTAGGTAATGAAAAGCTTAGCTATGGGCAAAGTGTTACACATGTATTACCCAACATTCAGAAGACAGAGCCATGCAGATCTGAGTTCAAGGTTAATCTACTGAGCAAGTTCAAGGACAGCTGAGCTTAGCCAGTAAAGTTGTTGAAAAATAGAAAGCTGGTGATGATGTAATAGAAGGGGCCATGTTCCAGCCTCAGCAAGCAGAGGAACTCAGCAGCTTTGTCCATGTGGCTCTGCTTTTAAAGGAAAGAAGAGAAGGAATGATTGAGACAATTGATGATGGTTGGCTGTAGTTAGAAAATTAGTGGGGATGAAGAAGCAACCAGCATCACTGAGGTGAAACCTTCTGGTAAGTGCTTTCTGGGAGGAAGAAGAGGTTGTATTCCAAAGGTAGCCAAGGTTGTCCATTGTGGTGCAGCTTGACTCGGTCCTGTGTAAGACTCACCCAGGTGGCACTGGTTTTAAGGCATGAGTGTTTCATGCAGTGCAGCTGAGGCTTGGCACCAGGAAGGGAGCCTATGAGAGGAACTCACTGAAGACTGTTTATCACAGAAAACCAAATATACTGAAGATGTCAGTCCCATGGGATGAGCAGAAAGAACAGCAGTAGCAGTTGAGTGGAGTCAAGCAGAACCTATTGTAGTACAGAGGGAAGAGCTGGAGAGAGACCCAGTTTTTTTTGAGGAGCACAGATCATCTGGACATCCCAGATACTGGAACAAGAAGCTGTAATTTTGAAGTTACTTTGTAAACACAAAGAGTTTTAGATTCCTGAGCTATGGAATACCTTCTCAGGAAAACTTTCAGGAAATAAAACCAGCCAAAGAGAAAGAATTGTGTTGCAGTGAGCAGGGCAGAGAGGAGTTGGAGATCTGAAGAATGCTTTGACATCAGACATGGAGATGCAGAGTTTGGAGATTGCCTTGCTGGCTTTTGGTCTTTTTTTGGCCCAGTATTTCCTCACAATGGCATTTAGGAATGGTGAAGTATATACTGTGAATTTGGTTTGATATTTTATGCTGTATTTTTGAAAGTATAAGGAATTATAGTTACAGGATTGCATGAATCTCAGAAGAGACTTTGAACTTTGGACTTTTAACATTTATGAGACTTCTATAGATGATGACGACCTTTTAATTTGAACCTCACATATTTTGTATTATGCTATTTTAAAATATGGTCTCCATACACTCATGTGTTTGCATAATCATAATGGAGCCAGGCAGTGGAATGTGGTAGTATAAATATGCTTGGCTCAGGGATTGAGAGGAAGTTATTATGAGATGTGGCCTTGGAGGAAGTCCATCACTGAAGGATTTGAAGTTCCACCCAGTGCAGAATGGGCCTTCCTACTAGCTCCCTGGAAGACAGTATCTTCCTGCCTGCCTTTGGATCAAGATGCAGAACTCTCAGCTTCTTCACCAACATCATGTTTTCTTTCATGCCTGCCATGCTTCCTGCTATGATGAAAAAGGACTAATTCTTTGAAAGTGTAACCCAGTCCCAATTAAACTGTTGCTTTTATATGAGTTGCCTTGTTCATGATTTCTCTTCATAGCAATGGAAACACTAAGACAGACACCCTGTGAATGTATTTAATAAGGTCAAGCGGTTGTACAATTCTCTAGTCTTCATTATCATGAAAGAATACATGCTAGAGTTTAAGCATGCCCCTGTGACTCAGGACACATCCCCTCAGTCTTAATCATGTCCCCTGTGACCCTGGACTTGCCTTCTAGTGCTAAATATGCACCCTGTGTCTCAGAACACACCCACATAGTCCTAATGGACATGTTTAGTATAATGAAGCCTTTGCACACCTCTGTAGTCTTCATCATTATGAAACTATTCATACTCACAGTGCTTACATACTGTGCTAAAGCCTTTACATCATGGGGTCTACTGAGATCTAACTCAACTCAAACACAGGACAAGGCAAATGATAAGAATTTATTGTAATCAAGTCTCTACTGATAAATCAGAGCCACACAACTATACTCAGAAACTTAACTGCAATACCCAACCTCAGCCCCACCCTGAACCAGAAAGTTATATAACATCCAAAAGTCAAAACCACAAAGTCCTCTGCCAAATTACAGCTACATTTTTCTCCCAATCATGTTTTTTTTTTTTTTTCTGTTTTACTCTATGTCAAATGATACAGAATGTAGGTTGTATGGTCAAAACTATCACAGCCATTTGTTCTTTTGTTGTTAGGAACATTATATTTTGAGAAATAAAATATGAATAACAGAAATTATGGTTAGGAACAGATACTATGTTTTAGGTAACAAACCATGAATGATGAAAGCTAGTCAGATATTGTTAAGTACACAGGTCCCCTATGACCTAAAACTTAGTTTGAATTTATGATTAAATGGAGGATGGTAACAAAAAGGCATTCCTTAGGGCAAGTTTCTTTGGCTTCTTCCCAACATTTGTATATTACAGACATATTTGAATACATAGCAGAACACATATTGAAGACATATCTTACAAATTTTATCAATGAGATAAAAACTTTTCACAACACAGTCATCTATGAACATAGAATAATACATCCTGGAGAGAAACACTATGCATAAGCAATGTGGTAAAGCCTTTGCATGTGGCAGTCGTCCTAGAAACCATGAGATAAAGCCATAATGCAGAGAAACCCCATAAACGTAGTCAATGCATTAAAGTTTTGTACTTTCTGGTATCTTTATATAAGAGTAAACTCTTCAGCATGAAATCAATCTATTAAAGCCTTTGTGTATCACAGTCATCTTTGAGGACCCTCAAGAATACCCAAAGTAATCTGTGACTACAAAGAATTTGGTAAGATCATACCCAACACACTGAGTTACTCAAGGTTATTTATTATGAGGAAAAAATGTGACAAGCATCAATTCAAATTTTATGATGTCAGTCTATTTTGTTTCCACTTACAAACTTATTTGTAATGCCACTGTATTTTCTTTGTATTTTTAGTTGATCATGTATCCAACAACGTTGGTGAAAGGGCTTATCAGGTCTAGGAATTATATTTGGGAAGTTTTGGTCCACTTGTATCATCTGCAAATAAAGACAATTTTGGCCGGGCAGTGGTGGCGCTCACTTTTAATCACAGCTCTTGGGAGGCAGAGGCAGGTGGATTTCTGAGTTCGAGGCCAGCCTGGTCTACAGAGTGAGTTCCAAGACAGCTAGGGTTATATAGAGAAACCCTGTCTCATAAAACCAAAAAAAAATAAAAAAGATAATTTTACTTCCTCCTTTATAATCTATACTACTTTTATCTTCTTCAGTTTTTTTGCTCTTGCTAAACTTTTAGATAGTATTTTAAATAGATATGGCGAGAATGGATCACCTCATCTTGTGTGTGAATTAGTGGAATTAATATGAATGTCTTCATTTAATTTAATGTTGGCTATAGGTTTGAAGTAAAGTGACATTATTATGTTTAGGTATGTCACTTGTATCCTTAATCCAAGAACTTTATCATAAAGTAGGATTAAATATTGTCACAGAATCATTCATCATCTAATGAGATGACCACTTGTTTTATTTTCTTACACATTAAGCACATTATATTAAACCATTCCTGGATCTCTTTAATGGAGCCTGCCTCATTGATCATGAAGGATGATCTTTTGAAGTGTTTTCTATTTTGTTTAATGTATTTTATTTTATTAAATATTTTTGCATCTGTAGTTTTAAGGGAAAATGGTCTGTAATTCTTTTTGTAGCTGAGTCTTTATATTGATTGGATATTTGAGTAACCATGTGCTCACAAAATAAAATCAGCTAAGGTTTCTTCTTTTTCTATATTGTTGAATACTTTGAGGAATATTCTCATGAACTCATCTTTGGAAGTCTGGTAGGATTCTACTCTGAAACTCATGGACCTGGCCTCTATTTCTTGGCAGACTTGTACTGACTTCTGTTTTTCCAGGTGTTTAGGTCTATTTATGTTATTTACCTTAGTTTGATTTAACTTTGGTAAGTGGAACCTATTGAGGAGATTAGCCTTTTCTTTTAGAATTTAAAATTTGGTATTGTGCAGGCATTTTAAAACTATGTCTTTACCATTTTCTGGATTTCTCCATTGTCTGTTATTTTGTGACCATTATCATTTTAGATTTCATGAATTTGGATATTCTCTATATTTTAATATGTGTTTCCATTTTGTCTAATAAAAGATTCAAAGGACCAACTCTACATTTCATTAATTTTTTTTTGTATTCTTCTCTTTCTCTTTTATGGATTTCGGCTCCCGATGTGATGATATCTTGATGTCTACTTCTGTTCTCCATTGCTCACTCCCTTCTTTCTGTTCTAGACTATAAAGCAAGCTGTTAAATTGCCAGTGTTGTCATGTAGGGATTTTTGTGCTATGGACCTTCATCTTAGAGACAGTTTCATTGTCTTTTTATTCCATAAGATGTGCTCACAACAGTCTGTAACTCCAGTTCTTGCAATCTTAAATCCTCTTCTAGTCTCCATGAGCACCAGGCACACAGGTGGTACAGATATGCATGTAAGAAAATACTCTCATAAACTAAAAGTAATAAAGTCTTGACTTAACCCTTAATAGTACTTGTCACTCCTGCCGTAGACCCAGGTTCAGTTCCCAACACCCACATGGCAGATAATAATCATCTGTACCTTCAGTTTCAAATGATCCAATCAATGCCCTTTTCTGACCTCTGAGGCACTGCTTACACATGCTGAACAGATAGATATATGTGCAGGCAAAACACCCCCACACATAAAAAAGTAAATAAACCAATTTTTAAATAATAAAATGAGCCTGACATAGTGGCACATACCTTCAATTCCAGCACTAAGGAGGCAAAGTCAGTCTAGCCGACATACTCAGCCCCAGGACAGCCAAAGCTACATAGTGAGACCCTGTCTTAGAAACTGATTGATTGATTGATTGATTTGATTGATTGATAGATAGATAGGCAGATAGATGGATAGATAGATAGATAGATAGATAGATAGATAGATAGATAGATAGATAGCACTTAGCACTTTTCAGGCCATACACAATCTTGTGTTCAATCATCCACATACATGTGAGTATAAATAAATGTCCATTTCTACCCTTTACTTTCTCTTCTGTTTAAATTAATTTTTATTTACTCTTTGTTCTAGAGATCAACCTGAGGACTTTAGACACGTTTGCTCCTAGTGAGCTACATTCTTAGTGCAAGCCCTGGTTTTTCCCTTTTTATTTTTATGTGATTTAAAACAAATGCAAAAACAACTTTTATGGAGAGGAGTGATAGCTCAGTTGGTAAAGTGTTTGCCCTGCAAGTACGAGGACCTGAGTAGTATCCCCAGGACACATGTGAAGATCATACAATGCCTATGTGGGAAAAGGCAGAAGACTGGTAATGAGGAGAGATGACCCTGTAATTAGGAGTACTTGCTGCACTTCCAGAGGACCCAAGTCGGGTGTCTTAAAACAAAACAAAACAAAACAAAACAGAAAAGCTGGGCACAGTAGCAAGCACACACCTGTAATCATAGAAGTGTGGAGACTAAGACAAGCAGTTCCCTGGGGCTCACTAAGCAGCCAGCCTGTCCTACATGATGAGTTCCAGGCCACTGAGAGACCTTCTCCCATTAATAAATACAGGAAGGAAAGACAGACAGACAGACAGACAGACAGACAGACAGAAAGAAAGAAAGAAAGAAAGAAAGAAAGAAAGAAAGAAAGAAAAAGTGGGGAAGGAAGCCACTGAGAGACCCTTTCAAATAGATAGATAGATAGATAGATAGATAGATAGATAGATAGATGGATGGATGGATGGATGGATGGATGGATGGATAGATAGATAGATAGATCAATAGATAGATAGAGTGGATGGTGGCCCCTGGGGAACAACACCAAGGTTGACCTCTGGCCACATGTATATGTGTACATAAATGTTTACACGTTCACACACCTAAACAAAACCAGCAGAACAAAACCAGCATTTATAGGAGAAGTAATGTTTTGTGTATGTATCATAAAACCCTAAATAATGCTAACTGGCCAGTAAATGGACTTTTTAAATGTTTCATTGGCATGTATTAGTTATGCATGATGACTGGTTTCATTGTGACTTTTTATGTGTTAATATAATGTTTTTTGTTCATATTTGTCATTCATCACCCTCTCTTTCCCCTCTCCCGCTGACCCTTTCCTTTTCTCAACTGGTTTCTCTTCTACTTTCATACTGCTCTTTCAAAGATTTACTTACTTTATCTGTATGTATGTATGTATGTATGTATGTATGGGCAAGTGAGCTTAGATAATATATAAAATATGTATATGCACACACACATATACAATACACACACATGATGTATGTGCAGATGCAGGAGACAAGAGCATTAGTTCCCTTGAATTGGAGTGACAGGCAATTGTGAGCTGTCCAATGTGAGTGCTGAACCCTTGGGACTTCTGGAGGAGCAGCAAGTGCTCTAACTGCTGAGCCATCTCCCCAACTGCCTTATCTTCTTGTGCCTTTGGGGCTGATTACTGAGGAATGGGCAATTTACCAATGACTATAGGGCTGAAAAAAAAGCGTTCCTCTCTCAGCAACTAGCAACTATCTATAGATCCTCAAATAGGGGCAGGTCGTTGTGAGCTCCTCCTATTGCTTTTTCCCCCTAGCATGTTTGTTTTGTGCTTTGCATGTGCCTGGTACTGACAGAGGTCAAAAGAGGGCATTAGATTCCCTGGCACTGGAGTTACAGACAATTGTCAGCTACCATGTGGGTGTTTGAGCTGATCTCAGTGCCTCTGCAAGTGCTCTAACTGCTGAGCCATCTCTCCAATCCCCTTCAGATATTTTAAATATTTAAATCTTGGGAATCTGAACACTGTTGTAGCACACACCTGAAGCAGGGGCATCATGAGTTTGAGACCAACCTGGAGTTACATAATGAGCCCTAATTCTACATAATAGTGTAAGAAGTTGAACACTCTATTTAAACTTTACTAAATTAGTTGTATATCTTCTAATGTTAGAAAAACATTGACATGGTATTTACTCACTGATAAGCAATGTTAGCCCAAAAGCTTGAAATAGCCAAGATTCAACTAACTGACCACATAAAGCTCATGAAGAAGGAAGACCAAGTGTGGATGCCTCGGTCCTTCTTGGAAGGAGTGACAGAATGCTCAAGAGAGCAAATAAGGTGACAAAGTGTGGGAAAGTCAAGGTGGGGCCATTGGGAGACCACTCTACCTTGATATCCATCCCATGTGCAGTCACCAAAGATAGACATCAATATGGATGTTAGGAAGTGCATTCTGACAGGAGCCTGATGCAGCTGTCTCCTGGAAGGTCTGCCAGAGTCTGACATATCCAGAGGCGGATGCTCACAGCTACCCATTGATCTGATCATGGGTTCCCATTGAAGAAGTTACAGGACTGAAGGAGCTGAAAGTGTTTGTGGCCCCATGAGGAGAGCAACAGTGCCAGCCAACCAGAGCTCCCCAGAGTCTAAACCACCAGCCTGGGAGCACAAAGGGAGGCACCCATCACTTTAGCTGAATACCTAGGGGAGGATGGCCTTGTCAGGCATAGGTGGGAGAGGAGATCCCTGGTTCCATGAAGGCTGATCGGTGAGGAATTCGAGGGTGGGGAGGGGGAAGTTGAAGGTAGGTGGGGGCACACCCTTGTGGAGGCAGGAGGGGAGATATGATAGGGGGTTCCTCGGTAGTGGGGGGAATAAGGTGGGATAAAATCTGAAATGTATTTTAAAGAAATAAAAATAAATAAAGAAAGAAAGAAATAGATAAATAAATAAAAGAAAAACATTGATTCAATTGTCTAGGCATCTGATAATGTCACTGGGTTTATAACATGGTATAATTTTGTTATTAGCCACAGTCTTATTTTGGAAAACTTACCATGTGAATATCTATCAACAGAAATCATTGGAAGGGAAACATCAAAGTAGTGTATCCTCTAATCCCAACCACACAGGTCACTGGTGGGGTGATGGTATGCCAATTCAAGATCAACCTAAGCAGCTTACAAAACCCCACAGGGAAGGAATATTTATCATTGTTTCAACTCTCTTGTGGTGCTGTTAGCATGAAACCCAGCCTCACTTGTAGAAATTACATAGCAAGCAAGTTACTACAGCTACCTCCTTATTGAGCCTCTTCATCCCCAAAGGAAATAACAGCAAATCTGACAAGCATCTTTTACAGTACTGCCATTATCTATGTGACCTCACAGTCTGTTAATAATGACAAGTAAATTGTAGATTTATAGGAAATGTCTGTTAAGTCACTTACTAATGAACTTTAAACAGTTCTTATCAATGAAATCCTTAGAGGGAAATAGTCAGTATGGAGCATTAAACTGTGGAATACACATTTATAGTCAGCAGCATTTCTGAGATAAGTTCCTTACCTAGTATCCATGGAGAGGAGCAATACTCTATTCCAACCCCTGCTGTTACTGATATTAGCAGCAATCAAAACTTTGATTACTAATCCCTCATTACTTCCTCTCAAACTGCTCAGTTTTTATATTTTAAAGCTTTAGGACTGTTGTCCAGCTGGGAGACCTGATGGCAGTACCTCCTCAGCCATCTGGCTCAGGGCAGAAGGTACCTAATACAGACTACAGAACAAAAAGTCACACATAAGTCAGGGCAGACTAGTATGAGACATTAAACAAGAAACAGGTAAAGAAGACATGAGGACAGCCTGAATGGCAGCAAAAATATAAACAGTATGAAGAGTTTTAACTTTTTTGAAATCCTATTTTTGCTGAATAAATACCTGCCTTTTGCTTTCTAAAACAGAAAGTAAATTAGTAAATTGTTTCTAATTCCAAATTAAATACTATTGGCTCAAGGAATCAGAAGCTTTATGTTTGTTTTTGTGTCCTTACTTGTTCTTGCATTGAGTCTCTTTTAAAAACATATTTTGGGGGCTAGAGAGGTGGCTTCAGTGGTGAACAGAACTGGCTGCTCTTCCAAAAGACCTAGATTCAGTTTTCAGGATCCACATAGTGACTCACAACCATTTGTAACTCCAGTTCCAGTATATCTAACACCTTCTTCTGATCTTCATAGGCACATGGTACACATACATACATGTAGGCAAAGCACTCATACATATAAAACAAATCTACAAACCCATAACCACAACCAACCCATGTGAGAAAACAACTACCAACAACAAACCAATCCTTCCCCTGCCTCTCAGGCCTTGGCATTTCTATACCCTCAGAAAAGTTCCCAGTTTTCCAAACATCATACAACTGAAGAAGGAGACAGAAGGCTCAGAAGATGTGAAAGCACACCATTTTTAAACTTCATTTGTTATTTTTAGTTCAGGATGCTTCAGAGTTCAAAGAGAAAGTTTCTCTTTCTTGAAGAAACATATTTAAAACCACATATAATGGCTTTTAGTTGAGCCAAGTGCCTCGCTTCCTTTACCACACACAGAATTATTAGATCCTCCTTAAAATTGACTTCAGAGCTTTTTTTGAGGAGGCCTGAGGAGCCCAAGACCTCTGATGAAATACTTTGTACAAAAGAGCCTGCGTGCTTTTTCATTATTTCCACAACAGCAGTGTGTGTGCAATTTTTTTGCAACCTACTTTTAATAAGCATTCAACCTCTCCTCCAGCCCGCCACCCAGCAGAGGTAGTGGAAGACAAAATTTACTAGGATATAGGGAAAGAGGACCTGTTCAGGGAATGATCTTGATTTTTTTGTCAGCAGTTCAGTACAGTAGCAAACAGCAAACAAAGTGCAGCAGGGGCTTCACAGGCGAGAAAAGCAGGAGCATAGCGGAAACCTTGTGGCAGTGGCTGTGTGGACTCAGGAACTCCTGCTCAGGCTGCAACAATGCTCCCTGGCTCTGATGCACAGCAGCTTATCCTGCTGGCTGGAGACCTGGCTCTCCCACTGCCTGCCTTGCCTGGTTACAAGAGGAGGGACAACTATGCCCAAGCTGAGCCAGCAGGGGAAAAGTGCCTGTGGAGGACCTGCAGGGAAAAACTCAGTCAACCTCATTAGAGCAAAGGGTCCAACGTGTTTTCTTCCTGCAAGTATGGCACCCCGAGCCCATTTGCTTTCATTCCGTGACTTAATTTGAATGACTTGTATTTCCCTTCATAATTTTTTTAGTTTTTTCTCTGTGTTTGTTTTCTTTCTTTCTTTCTTTCTTTCTTTCTTTCTTTCTTTCTTTCTTTCTTTCAACTAAGCTAAAGAACCAGCAATTTGATGTTTTTAACCTAATATTTGTTGTGGTTTGTGCCATGCATACTTGCACATTAATTTTTTTTTTTCTTAAATGTGTCACACTTTAATAAGATACATTAGTTTAGCTCAATCTGTGATCTGGGGTTTTTCAAGGCAGGTTAATGTTGGGTGAGGGAGAGGGGCTTATCTCCAACTCCTGAAGCTTGTGCTTCAAACTTCAAATGCTTATTAATTTCCAAAGTTTTGTCAGTGTATGTGCATGTGTCTGTGCAGTATGTGTTACAATTTTCAGTTCTTTGTTTCTACCATGGGTTCTAGGGGTTGAACTCAGGTAATCATACTAGTCCAGCAAGTTCTTTTACCTGCTGAGTACCTTGCTACTATTGCACAAGTGTGTGTGTGTGTGTGTGTGTGTGTGAGAGAGAGAGAGAGAGAGAGATCTTGAACGCACATGTGTAATTTTCATATGTGTATTTACTGTATATCAGGCCTATTTCTGCCTCTCAATAGCATTATCCATCCTTTTCTCACCTCTTCTCACCATTTCTTTTCATGTCTCAGGACAGTTTTACTGTGTTCATGTCATAGAGACATTCATATTTTTATACATCTGTATAAAATGGAGGAATACATACACACACACACACCCCAAGTGAAACAAACTTAAAAGTAAAAAATAAAAACATGCAGTCTTTTTGTTCAGTAATCAGTATTCATTAGCATATGCTTTTCTTTAATTTTTAATAAAATTTATATATAAAATTAATGGGCAATCACCTTGAAATTTTTCCGTAATGCTGATAATAGATTTCTTGATGATATCCTTGGTGTTTTCTTTAATCTTACTATACTATCTGCAGATAAAAATGGGTTACTGTGCCTTTTTTATTCTTATACCTTTATAAGTATCAACAAAAGCCTTCAATAGAGTATTGTACAATAGACTATGGCCCAATGTCAACTTTTAATTCCTAGTAGTGACAGGTCTTAAAATATCACATTTCTCCATTCTGACCACAGCAGAATGCTGTCTCTAAGGGTGAGCTCCACATAGGAGGTTCAGTGGTCACACTCAACAAATAGAGAAACAGAAGAGTGGTGTTGTTGCGACCCCT